>NC_086448.1:439015022-439315022 GCF_028390025.1 Pseudophryne corroboree | reverse complement strand
TTAGAAGGACTTAGCCCTGAATCCCGAACCTGCGTTCCTCCAGAAGGTGAGGCAATTGGAGCCACCAGAGGAGTGAAATCCTGGCCTTTGGCGACAGACGAATTCTCAGGTGTATGTGGAGGTGAGATCCCGACCACTTGTCCAGGAGATCCAGTTGGAAGGTCCGAGCGTGGAACCTCCCGTACCGGAGAGCCTTGTAAGAGGCCACCATCTTTCCCAATAGGCGAATGCATTGATGAACCGACACCCGGGGTGGCTTCAGGACATCCCGGACCATGGCTTGTATCACCAACGCCTTTTCTTGCGGAAGAAACACCCTCTGCACTTCTGTATCCAGGATCATTCCCAGAAATGACAACCTCTGGGTTGGTTCCAAATGTGACTTTGGAAGGTTCAGAATCCAACCGTGACTCTGGAGCAGTCGTGTTGTGAGAACAATGGACTGCCGCATCCTCTCCTTGGACGATGCCTTTATCAGCAGGTCGTCCAGATATGGAATGATGTTCACACCCTGCTTGCGGAGAAAAATCATAATTTCCGCCATCACCTTGGTAAACACCCTCGGTGCTGTGGAGAGGCCGAATGGCAGTGCCTGGAACTGGAAATGACAGTCTAGCAATGCGAAGCAGAGATAAGCATGATGCGGCAGCCAGATCGGAATGTGGAGGTACGCGTCCTTGATATCCAGGGATACCAGGAATTCCCCATCTTCCAGACCTGATATCACTGCCCTGAGATACTCCATCTTGAACTTGAACTCCTTTAGAAAGGGGTTCAATGATTTTAGGTTCAGAATGGGCCTGACCGAACCATCTGGTTTTGGTACCACGAAAAGGTTCGAATAGTAACCATTGTTCAGCATGTGAGGTGGTACTGGCACAATGACCTGTGCCTCTACCAGCTTTTGGACAGCATCTTGTAGTACAGTGCTGTCCTCCAACAGAGTTGGCAAGCCTGACTTGAAAAAGCGATGAGGAGAGAGACTTTAAAATTCCAGCCTGTATCCCTGAGACACAACATCTACCACCCAGGGATCCAGGCCGGACGATACCCAGACATGACTGAAGTGTCTGAGTCTCGCTCCCACTGGCCCCACCACCGGGGCGTGCAGTCCACCGTCATGTGGAGGACTTTGGTGTACCCGAAGCAGGCTTTTGTTCCTGGGAACCTGCAGCGGCAGGTTTCTTGGACTTAACCTGACCTCCCCTAAAGAAGGTATTGGAAGTTCTGGCCTTTCTAGGCTTGTTAGGCCGAAAGGACTGCGTTGCAGATGAAGAGAAAGATTTCTTCGGAGCAGGTGCTGCTGAGGGAAGAAACGGAGACTTACCCGCTGTAGCGGTAGATATCCACGCACCTAGAGCTTCCCCAAAGAGAGCCTGACCTGTGTAGGGTAGGGACTCCACACTTCTTCTGGATTCCGCGTCGGCCGACCAATGGTGCAGCCACAATCCCCGACGAGCTGAAACAGACATGGAAGATATTCCCGCAACTATGGAACCCAGGCCTTTCATGGATTCTACCATAATACCTGCAGAATCATGTATGTTGCGTAAATACAATGCAACGTCATCCCTATCCATCGTATCCAAATCCTCAAGTAAGGTAGCTGACCACTTTACTATTGCCTTGCAATCCATGCAGTAGCAATAGTGGGACGTAATATGGCCCCTGAAGCAGTATACATTGATTTAAGCGTATTATCAATTTTCCTATCAGCCGGCTCCTTTAAGGCGGTAGATCCTGGAACAAGTAAAACCACCTTCTTTGAGAGTCTGGACACAGAGGCGTCAACAATTGGCGGGTTTTCACATTTTTTCTTACCCTCCTCAGGGAAAGGAAATGCCACCTGGACCATTTTAGGGATCTGTAATTTTTTCTCAGGATTTACCCATGCTTTTTCAAATATAGCATTCAATTCCTTTGACGCAGGGAAGGTTAGCAAGGCTTTTTTTTCAGTGAAAAAAGCCTCCTCAACCTGCTCAGGTGTGGTATCATTAACATTTAACACATCCTTGATAGCCTCTATCAACAATTGCAACCCCTTTGCAAGAGATGCGGACCCCCGCAACACATCCCTATCACCATCTGTAGTGTCAGAATCGGTATCCATGTTGTCTTGTGTGACATGCACAAGCGCACGTTTGTGGGGGTATATAACGGGGCGTCCTGAGGTACCAGAACCAGGCCATACTGCCATAGAGCTCTGTAATACCTGGGTTGCAGATTCATTACTTGCAACCCTGTCAGAAATCTGAGAAATCCAAGATTTGATAGAGGAAAACCACTCTGGTTCCCTTGCTGGTATCTGTGCTAAACCAGTGCTATCCTGATTACATGGAGTGTGATCATCCCGGGAGGATAAATCCTCTGCAGCATATGACACAGTGTCCCTGGACATAGCTAAAGGAGACCATCAAACACTCCACACACACACAGGTGGGGGCAGATAGAGTCCCCCCCCAAGAATGGCAAGAGATACAGAGATCGGAGCCAACCCACACACAGCGCTTTCAGCAAAGGGAGACCCCTTGTCAGCGCAGACTGTGTCCCTTAATAGGAGACACAGTCGGTTTACAGCCTCCCCTCCCCCTTCTACAGCCCCCTGGTACCGTGTACTGACAGTTGGAACTGACAGTTGGAGCTGCTGTGGAGGGACCTGTTCTTCCAGCCAGCGCTGTGCGGGCAGGAAAATGGCGCTGGAACGCTGCTGGGTCCACTCTGAGGAGAAGCTCTGCCCCCTTAATGGTGCTGTCTTCCCGGTCTTCATAGATTATACTGGCTTGAGGTAAAACTTGCTGGCTGAGATCCGTGGACCCCGACAGACTTGTGGACCAGTGTAGGGGGTAAGCGCTGGCCCAGGACGCCCCTCACAGCGCTGCACCATGTGCCTCTGAACCTTCACAGGAGCACAGTTAATACTGCTCTCCCTCCCCATTGCAGCCATCTTCACACTGGCCCCCTGCTTGCTAGGGGGATTGGTGACTCACTCACCACTTCTTCAGCTCTGTAAGGGGTTGGCGGCATGCTGCTGGGGCGAGCGGTCCCCTGTGGCGGAGAACGATCAGACCCCTCTGGAGCTCAGTGTCCAGTCAGCGGAGACAGTGGCTCAGACCCCGCAGGGCGGACACTGCTACCCCCCTTAGTCCCACGCTGCAGGCAGGCTGCTGCCAACAGCCTCCTGTAAAAAAATAAACTCTAAAAATAACTTTAACTAGAAAAGCTCTGTAGAGCTCCCCTAGCTGTGACCGGCTCCTCCGGGCACATTTTCTAAACTGAGTCTGGTAGGAGGGGCATAGAGGGAGGAGCCAGCCCACACTCTCAAACTCTTAAAGTGCCAATAGCTCCTGGTGGACCCGTCTATACCCTCATAGTACTAATGTGGACCCCAGCATCCTCTAGGACGTAAGGGAAACATAGAAAGCAACTACATTTGCTGCATCACAATAGCACGGGGTGCCTCATGCCATACGGAGTACGGACACACAGTAAGCGAGGACACATCTGTATACTAAATTATATTGTGCAATAAATCCACATATTTCAGGGTTGAATAGATCCAGATTTACATTGCCGGATCGGAAAATATATCGGGTGCATATCGCCAAGTGTGTACCCAGCGTATGGGTAATGTTGAATAAACTACCACACTGGTTATGCTTGGACTGCCTTGTGATTAGGTTTCTGCACTGGTGTGTACTATTACTCTACCATACCACTGCCAATAGTACACACATATTTCAACATAAATAACAAATATAGTGTTGTTACCCTTTGTGACATAAGGCACTCTAGATGATGAGGAGGCATATATTTTCCCAAAATGTCCTCATGAAGAATCGTTTTAGTAGCATATTCTAGAAGTCCTGCTTTTTTGTTTAATATTTCTTCAATATCTTCCTTTTCATCTGATAGCTAAAATCAAAAGAAAGAAATAGTACTGTACATCAAAATGGAACTGTTATTTTTGAATTCTAAACAGTGACAACCATATTTAGAGTTAGAGCAAATCTAACAAATGATATTGGAATGCAGGTTGTGCTAATGCAATATTGTTTTATATTTGCATGCATGGCACTATGTGCTTTTCACGTAGCAAACAAATTTAAGTTCAAGTAACACTTGACCTCTAACAACTCTTAATCTATGTGCATACTTGAATAGATATCTAGAAAACATTTTTCCCGACATAATATGTAATACTGGAAGTGTTACAAGAAGGAAGAGGAGAGTAATAAGTGAGCAAGACAGTACAGGATATAGACCCTCTTTCCGAGTTGATCGCTCGCTAGCCACGGGGGAGTGTATTTTCGCTTTACAAGTGTGCAGACGTCTTTGCAGCAGAGCTCTGCAAAAACATTTTGTGGAGTTTCAGAGTAGGTCTGGACTTACTCAGTCCTTGCGATCACTACAGTATTTTTATTCCTGGAATTGACGTCAGACACCCGCCCTGCAAACGACTGGACACGCCTGCGTTTTTCCAAGCGCTCCCAGAAAAGGATCAGTTGACACCCACAAACACCCTCTTTCTGTCAATCTCCTTGCGACCAGCTGTGCGAACGGAATCGTCGTAGAAACAATCGCTGGGAAACGAACCAATGTGTACTCGTACGACGCGCCTGCGCATTGCAGTGCATACGCATGCACAGATTAGCCCCGTTCTGCCATGATTGCGGCGCTGCGAAAATCCGACGCGAGCTATCAACTCGGAATGACCCCCCTAGTTATAAGAAAGTGAAGCTGAATAACAGGAAGTGAAGAGTTATAGGAAAGTGGCAACACGAGTTTAGACAGGAGTATATTTACTAAAGTGCAGGTATGTAAAAGTGGAGATGTTGCCCATAGCAACCAATCAGATTCCACTTTTCATTTACCTAGTACCATCCAGAAGATAATGACTGGAATCTGATTGGTTGCTATGGGCAACATCCCCACTTTTAGTAAATATACCCCGAAAAGGGGAAATCAATGATCTCGTATTCGTTTTCGCAGTAAAAAATTGTGGTAAAAACCTGGGGATCAAATAGCTGTGGTAATTTACTGCAGCTAATGGATTTCCCCCCTTAGTTTATTATTTAATTAAAAGAGAGTACTGATTTGGTAATTCTTCATTAGAATCCGATTGGTTGCTATAGGCAACATCCCAACATATATAAACCTGCACTTCCGTAAATATACTCATAAGTCTATTATTTCATTAAAAGAGAGTACTCATTTGGTAATTCTTCATTTTCAATTTATATGGCGACATCAGTAATAGATTCCAGGACACTGCTGTATGCTATTTGACAATTTGTGCTATTACAGGAACAGTAGATTATTACTATCTTCAGTAAAGTTAAAATGGATAAATCACAGAAATGCAAGACTTTATTTAAAGAGAAATGACAAATTAAGTTAATTATGCATATATCTCCAATGGTAAAAAAATGCTTGGAAATTAAATTAAAATAAAGGCCCTTAAGGTATTTAGGGCATTATTCAGCTTCAGCTGTAGTTTTGCTATTTTAGCAAAACTGCAACTGCTTGCGATCGCATGCTGGGGCTGATGTGATTGCAATTCAATTGCAATCGCATTGCTAAATTGTGGATGTCCCCCTGCCTCCGCAGCCTAGCTGCGATGGCATGCACAGAGCGGCCATTTTTTGTGTTGCAGTGGCCGCGTGTGACATCACGTAGCTGCCTCGACCCGCACCCATTTCCGACTGCATGCTCATTGCTGCCCCAGACTGCCCCGCAAACGTCTCTGCCTGTCAATCATCTCACTGCGTTCGCACGTGCAGTACAGCTCCTGCGTATGCACACTAGGCATAAATAGTTCAGTATGCGATCTGAATAAGGCCCTTAGTTCAGTTAAATAAACTGTTTACTATATGATAAAATTCCAGCTAATATTTATACCAAAATACACAATAATACATTAAGCTCATAACATAATAATATTATACTTAAAAAAACATTGATTTCCAGTAAGTAGTGCTTTTTCTCTCACATCATTGGGATGGGATGTAGTCAAAAGGTCAACAATGGCAATGTCAACATTCATAAAAACGATACCACAATGTCGCCACTTATGATGTTGACATTCTTAAAATGTCAACAGGCAATGTTTTGACATTCTCAGACTATTGACAGGCGAAATGTCGACATCAGGTTTAGGTTACGGATAGGAGGCATAGATTATAGGAGGGAGATTAGGGTTAGGGTGCATGGAGGCTAGTTTTAGGCACTAAAGGGAGGGTTAAGAGTAGTGGTTAGGGATAGAGTAGAAATATTTAATGGAACACTGGAGGATCAGAGGTCTGACCACCTCTGATGATCACATGACCGCCGGGACCCGGAAGAGCCTGCTGGAGCCACTGCAGCCATCTGGAGCAGGTAAGTTACGTCCAAGCCACCAGGGATAATAAGTTGACCTTCTAACATGTCAACATCTCATCACTGTGTACATTATGAATGTTGACATGGTCAACATCAACATTATGACCATGACAATATTCTAACTGTTGACACAACTGGGATGGCTCCTGCTTCTTTACTGTGGTGGGATCTGGGTTACTGTATGTCTCTTTTCCTGACCAGGTAGTAGGGATAAAATCAGAAGAAGGAAGATCAAAATAAAAAGGTTTTACATACTTTACTTATCATTCACCAACAAGGAGGTTGCATATAACCCTTTGAATGATTGATAGGTAGAGTATGTTGGATTACCTCTGCATGCATAGCTCGCATGTATCCAGGGAAACTTTGTAGACTTTTCTGACTCCGAATCTTGGATAGGGAACATTCTTGCAAAATTTCACTGCTGCTCCTTGACCCCACTCTTACTATGGTGCATGTCAATTGCTGAAGAATTCCTTTAAATACAAAAATCAAACAACTGCTTAGCATAGTTTTGTTCACAAGAACGTTGTCAGTTCCACAAGATTATGGGCCGTGAACAGAACATAATACATAAAGTGTTACTAAACACTAAACATTGAACTTATTTTAAAACACTGAACTTATTTTTTTGGAAAGTAAAAGAAATGTTTTTATTTTATACTAACTGTTGGTTTTACAATCTCATTTTGATGAGGGCTTTTTAAAACTGTGGTCTTTATATTGAAAGCAGAGGGAAAATCCTATACTCATGGGAACAACAGGCAGTGTTAGTATATAACGGGAGCAATGGAAGGAGAATGCCACGGACAGTGAGTGGAACGAGCAGGCTCCTCCAACAGTCCATAAAGTGAGAACAGGCTGCTCTCAAATACAGTAGGTGTGGAAAAGTTCTGATGTTAAAGACCCTTTTAATTATTTTTTTTTTGTAAGGGTGACTGTTTTTACTTTAAATTTAAAAAAAGAAAGAAAGAAAGATCAATATTTCTAGCTCTGTGGGATCACAGATCCAATGTATCCAAAATATAAAAAGTTCTCTGTGATGTAAAGTACATCCAAATATTAATGTAAAATGCAATAATACAAGTTTTCCATGCCTTCATGACAATAAAAACACCATTATAAAGTAGCATTATTAAGATGGCTAACTTAAATTGAACTATTACCTTCCAGAAACTGATCAAGAGCATGGTTTGTGTAGCAAACAATCAATATTGGACTTTGCCTGTGATTCCAGAGGTTGGAGTTAGCAAGGAGAGCATGCACAATTTTCAGTCCAACATAGGTTTTACCTGTAAGAAAAATGGTAGATAAAATAAAACTTTACAATTGGAATGCTTTCAGAACTGTGTTTGCTTTCGTATATAAAATGTAATGAATTAATAAAATGATAAAGGTACTCGAGAATTTCACTTGACTGTTTTTACATGTACCCACAGACACATGTACTGTACACACATAATTATGGCTATGAAGGTGGGGCGACACAGGATATATTGTGTACAAGTTAAAGTATCCACACAGAAAGAGCACATTTGCCCCCTCCTTCAATTTAAACTTTTTTGATTACAATACAAATATACTATTAATTTAATATATATTTGCAAAGTATTTCATATAATTTCATAAAATCAGTGTTTGGTTTTCATGTGCCTATTCCTACAGATTATGCAATATCTGCACCTAGTTGGAGTAAATAACTTATGTTTGGAGAGGTACTGTACTGCTCTCCACTTCCAATGAGACAGTATAGATTTTCTGACAAAATATACCTTCCCATGACTCTTCTCTTCTGTAACAAAATAATCCCGAAACAGAGACCTGATGGGAAGTAAAATGCAGTGTGTAGTATAACAAGCAATGAAAGTAGGCTTTTGTTTGGTAGCATGAACTAAAACAGCAAAATCTGTGTACTACTGTAATTTTCTGCTTCCCCTAGCAAGTCAGGATTTGTGCACATTAATGCAAACCATGTTTACTTGTTGGGAAATATATCCTTGTGAGATTATTAGCAGGTATATCTAATATGTTGTGTGTAGGACCAATCTGGTGCATAATTACAAATTAAATTTACACTTATTCATGCTTTAGTCTGAAATGTTCATTTTTTCCCTTCAATAGTCTGTGTAAGGTTTTTGTCACTCATCCTTAAGTTGCTTTAGATGTGTCGCCAGGGTTTTTTTCAGGCAATGGTACTGGAGGTTTGGCCACAGAGCTGGATTAAGGCATTAGGGGGCCCGGGGTACTTAAGAGAGGGGGCCCTGTTGGCATTGTAATTGTTGGAATGCCGGTGTCATCATGTGAAAGCCAGCAGGAATTTTCTACATATATGATATATATATATATATATATATATATATATATAACTTGAAGAAAAGGACTGCGGCACTCGGGGACGTTTTGAAAAATCACTGTATTAAGTGCAATACATCGTACATCGACGTTTCGGGGATTTTAACCCCTTCCTCAAGATGTAGTAGAGACAAGAAGAAGAAGAGAATCCCACTCACCTTTAAAGAAGAAGAACCCGTCACGACACCCGTGCGTTCCGTTCCGGAGCCCCGTGTCCGGAGCCCCGTGTCCGGCGTGAGGGATGCGCCTAGAGATGACATGCCGTGACGTCCTTGCTGAGCGCGGACGCCCGTAACCTGGCAACCGCAGATGCTGTACCCGCAGGCCGGAGACTGGAGGATGGGGAGAGAAAAGGGACATACAACATAGCGCTATACACTAAGTACAAGTTGGCTGCTGTAAAACACTGTGCTGTTACAGGCTAAAGATTACAGTCAGGCACCATTAATATCTCTAACCCCAGAAAAGCATGTATACAGAAGGTAAAAATGCCCTGCATGCAAAGTGTGGAAAAAGGGGAAAGAAGATAATCAAATGTTTATATACAGTAGGTAAACCCGTAACCTTATACCATAAGGAAAGTGGCAACTGGGGATATATCCTCCAGGTCCCATCACCACAAATATTAAAGTCACTGTAATTAATAATAATAAAATTGGTATAGAAAAAAATAATCCGAAAAAAATAGGGTCCAGGAAAAGATAGTCCAGAAAAAATATTCCAGCACAGAAGAGTTCAGAACTCTGAGAGAACGCATGGCCCTTCACCGCTCGGCAATCAAGTCTGCCATCAAGGGCACTCCCTCTGATCAGCCGGTGGCCAGACATTTCTATGAGGCCGGACACTCATTAGGAGATCTCAAACACATCATCATCGATCACGTCCCCAAACACATTCGGGGGGGGGGTGATCGTGATGGATTATTACTTCGCAAAGAGGCATCTTGGAACTATGGGCTCAACACGATCCATCCTAAAGGCCTCAACGAGAGGATAGTGTGGAGTATATTCGGAGTATATTCGGATAGCTGTTGATCGGTCCTTTAATGTATGAATATACGCAGTATACATGGATGGCTATTAGGCCAAAGAGGATCAGAGGGTGTGTCTACACCTCCAGCCTGGACCTTTTTTTCTTTATATATATACAGTTGTTCTGGAATATTTTTTCTGGACTATCTTTTCCTGGACTCTATTTTTTTCGGATTATTTTTTTCTATACCAATTTTATTATTATTAATTACAGTGACTTTAATATTTGTGGTGATGGGACCTGGAGGATATATCCCCAGTTGCCACTTTCCTTATGGTATAAGGTTACGGGTTTACCTACTGTATATAAACATTTGATTATCTTCTTTCCCCTTTTTCCACACTTTGCATGCAGGGAATTTTTACCTTCTGTATACATGCTTTTCTGGGGTTAGAGATATTAATGGTGCCTGATTGTAATCTTTAGCCTGTAACAGCACGGTGTTTTACAGCAGCCAACTTGTACTTAGTGTATAGCGCTATGTTGTATGTCCCTTTTCTCTCCCCGTCCTCCAGTCTCCGGCCTGCGGGTACAGCGTCTGCGGTTGCCAGGTTACGGGCGTCCGCACTCAGCAAGGACGGCACGGCATGTCATCTCTAGGCGCATCCCTCACGCCGGACACGGGGCTCCGGGACGGTACGCACGGGTGTCGTGGCGGGTTCTTCTTCTTTAAAGGTGAGTGGGATTCTCTTCTTCTTCTTGTCTCTACCACATCTTGAGGAAGGGGTTAAAATCCCCAAAACGTCGATGTACGATGTATTGCACTTAATACAGTGATTTTTCAAAACGTCCCCGAGTGCCGCAGTCCTTTTCTTCAAGTTGTGTGCATTTGATCCTGAGGGCACCGGGGCATTCCATATCTTTTAATACTAGAGAGTGCCGGGCTGTTGATACCAGTATATATATACATATATATATATATATATATATACTGCATATATAATATATATATACACACATATACATACAATATATATATATATATATATAGAGTAAAACAATGTCCCGGCACTCACGTGGACCAAAAGGTTACTGGCTGCGGTGCCTACCTGGTGACTGCATGTCACTGTATATATGGTGGAAGACGGCGGCACTCATCAGACTTGGACAGAATTCTTAATGAATAGTCGATTTATTGCCCATTCAGGCATGTTTCGGGGACAACCCTGTCCTCAGGGCCAATGTTTCGGTTGCCACTTGGAATATTATGTCGATTAAATTATAGTTTTTATATATAAAAAAACATTCTACACTGTTTTTTTGGAACTTGCAACAGTTTCTAAATACAGTTCCTTTATATGAGAAAAATGTATATATGCACAACCATTCCTTGCACCATAACAGGTCGCACAAGGTTTTTACTGTTCTTTGTTTGTTTTGCATATAACTTGAATTCCACCATGGTCATTTGACTGAAGACTTTAATATAAAGGAAGCTAAGTGTATCTTTGTATCCCAAATTTGTATTATTTTTCCACACCATTAGGTGCTACTGTATATTCACTCCAATGTACTATATTACTACCACTTGTCTCACTAACACACATCTTATTGTGAAAAGCGTCTCACTAACACACATCTTATTGTGAAAAGCTGCCACTCAGTTATAATTGAGGGGTGTATTAAGATTTGTGTTGCTATTACCGGTCTAAAACACATAGTTCACTTACCTTGGTGCCTATTTCCCTATTTCTCCCTTTATTGTTTATATATATATATATATATATATATATATATATATATATATATAGATATATATATATATATATATATATAGATATAGATATATGCACTGCTCAAAAAAATAAAGGGAACACTAAAATAACACATCCTAGATCTGAATGAATGAAATATTCTAATTAAATACTTTGTTCTTTACATAGTTGAATATGCTGACAACAAAATCACACAAGAATTATCAATGGAAATCAAATTTATTAACCCATTGAGGTCTGGATTTGGAGTCACACTCAAAATTAAAGTGGAAAAACATACTACAGGCTGATCCAACTTTGATGTAATGTCCTTAAAACAAGTCAAAATGAGGCTCAGTAGTGTGTGTGGCCTCCACGTGCCTGTATGACCTCCCTACAACCCACACAAGTGGCTCAGGTAGTGCAGCTCATCCAGGATGGCACATCAATGCGAGCTGTGGCAAGAAGGTTTGCTGTGTCTGTCAGCGTAGTGTCCAGAGCATGGAGGCGCTACCAGGAGACAGGCCAGTGCATCAGGAGACGTGGAGAAGGCCGTAGGAGGGCAACAACCCAGCAGCAGGACCGCTACCTCCGCCTTTGTGCAAGGAGGAACAGGAGGAGCACTGCCAGAGCCCTGCAAAATGACCTCCAGCAAGCCACAAATGTGCATGTGTCTACTCAAACGATCAAAAACAGACTCCATGAGGTTGGTATGAGGGCCCAACATCCACAGGTGGGGGTTGTGCTTACAGCCCAACACGGTGCAGGACGTTTGGCATTTGCCAGAGAACACCAAGATTGGCAAATTCGCCACTGGCACCCTGTGCTCTTCACAGATGAAAGCAGGTTCTCACTAAGCACATGTGACAGACGTGACAGAGTCTGGAGACGCCAAGGAGAACGTTCTGCTGCCTGCAACATCCTCCAGCATGACCGGTTTGGCAGTGGGTCAGTAATGATGTGGGGTGGCATTTCTTTGGGGGGCCGCACAGCCCTCCATGTGCTCGCCAGAGGTAGCCTGACTGCCATTAGGTACCGAGATGAGATCCTCAGACCCCTTGTGAGACCATATCCTGGTGCAGTTGGCCCTGGGTTCCTCCTAATGCAAGACAATACTAGACCTCATGTGGCTGGAGTGTGTCAGCAGTTCCTGCAAGACGAAGGCATTGATGCTATGGGCTGGCCCGCCCGTTCCCCAGACCTGAATCCAATTGAGCACATCTGGGACATCATGTCTCGCTCCATCCACCAACCACAGACTGTCCAGGAGTTGGCGGATGCTTTAGTCCAGGTCTGGGAGGAGATCCCTCAGGAGACCATCCACCACCTCATCAGGAGCATGCCCAGGCTTTGTAGGGAGGTCACACAGGCACGTGGAGGCCACACACACTACTGAGCCTCATTTTGACTTGTTTTAAGGACATTACATCAAAGTTGGATCAGCCTGTAGTGTGTTTTTCCACTTTAATTTTGAGTGTGACTCCAAATCCAGACCTCCATGGGTTAATAAATTTGATTTCCATTGATAATTTTTGTGTGATTTTGTTGTCAGTACATTCAACTATGTAAAGAACAAAGTATTTAATAAGAATATTTCATTCATTCAGATCTAGGATGTGTTATTTTAGTGTTCGCTTTATTTTTTTGAGCAGTGTATATACATACACACACATGTATTATATATATAGCCAGCCTTACTTTTTTGGGGGGATCTGCAGGCAATACAATAGTCTCTGCTGCAGGCTCCACATCGCTGCTAGAGAAGGGATTCCTCCTCCTTCCCTGCAGCCTGCGCGCCCAGCTAATGACTGAGCAGCAGGCTGCTTCTTCATACATTATTGAACAGCTGTCTGTGCTGGGCTGCTGGCTGTTGCTGGTTAGCCGGCCGTGGGCTTTTGCAAGTGAGTGGGGATGGAACTCGGGAGCGTTGCACTGCAGATCGGATCATAAGAGAGATCCGATCTGTGGCATGGCGGCGGGCCCATTTGGAATGGGGGGCCCGGGGTACTAACCCCCAGGGCCCTCCCCTTAATCCGGCTCTGCTTGGCCAAGTGTGTTGGGGTGTGGTAACATCATCTTGGGGATGTAGCTGCCTTGCACCCAAGACAGTTGTGCTCACTGGTACTAGGTATGCTCTCCATCCCTCACTCAGTACCATTGTACATGAGGCTGTGATAAGTAATTTGTAATTCTGGTTTTGTGTTAAATTTGGATAGTACTAAGGCTGAGAGAAAAAGTAGGTATTCTTTTTAAAATAAAAAAAAAGTTTGGTACTTGCACGAAAATGCAAGATACTTGCAAAAATGTGTGTGTTTGGCACTTAAAACAGGGATTTTATTCATGGCCCTCATTCCGAGTTGATCGGTCGCAAGGCGAATTTAGCAGAGTTACACACGCTAAGCCGCCGCCTACTGGGAGTGTATCTTAGCATCTTAAAATTGCGACCGATGTATTCGCAATATTGCGCTCACAAACTACTTAGCAGTTTTAGAGTAGCTCCAGACTTACTCTGCCTGTGCGATCAGTTCAGTGCTTGTCGTTCCTGGTTTGACGTCACAAACACACCCAGCGTTCGCCCAACCACTCCCCCGTTTCTCCGGCCACTCCTGCGTTTTTTCCGGAAACGGTAGCGTTTTCAGCCACACTCCCATAAAACGGCCTGTTTCCGCCCAGTAACACCCATTTCCTGTCAATCACATTACGATCGCCGGAGCGATGAAAAAGCCGTGAGTAAAAATACTATCTTCATAGCAAAGATACTTGGCGCAGTCGCAGTGCGAATATTGCGCATGCGCACTAAGCGGAATTTCACTGCGATGCGATGAAAAATACCGAGCGAACGACTCGGAATGAGGGCCCATATTTTGATTAAAAAAAATTGAGATTGGTCAAAATCTGAACAAAATCTCTGTTTTAATTGCTAGACACAGTATATTATTGTTAGCCCTGATTGCAAAAGTTTTTTGTCTTGTATACATATATGGCATTAATACTGCCACGCAGCTGTTACCATGTACAGTATGAGTAAAACCGAGCATGGGCATATTTCTTTTCTATTCTTTTTAAGATGATATATAAATGTGATCAACAACAACATTGATTTAAAAACAGGTAAAATAGATAATATATATGATTTGTATGAATATGAATTAAAAAGAAAACTATTTTTACCTGTGCCTGGGGGACCTTGTATAATGGAAAGTTCACTTGTTAGAGCAATCTGTAGTGCTGTGAATTGGGATCGATCAAGTTGAAGCTCCTCTTTAGTTGGCCAACTACTGAAATCAAGCACATCAAATTTCTTCCTTTGAAACACGTTGCCAGAGTATTCCATATTACATAACTTTTCTTCAGTAAAGCTTCCAGTTTTGATCAGCTCTTTCAAAGTGTAACCCACCCGATTTTCTAAGAGATACAAAGGTTGGGATACGGCTGTGTTACAATGAACAATGTAGTTCTGGAAAGGTATTTCACTCTCCGCCATTTCTTTCAACCCTTCCAAAACATGGCGAAATGCTTCAAAGTATGTTGTGGCTTCAATCATCACAAAAATATCATGTTGTAGTGTATACTGTGCCAGCTCCTGTCGACTTTCTTCAGTAAACATCAAGGTTATAACTCCTTTCTTGAGATCAGAAACACTTCTGTCCGCTACAGTGGCAAACAGCATATTCTTGAAGTTGTCTTTGGAAAGACAGACAAAGGATCCATAGAGCAGACGGCGTGAAATTTCCCAGCAAACATTTTTTAAGTTTGTTGTTTTAAACTTGACCTGGTGGACTATTCCAGCATTGGTGTACATTGGATATAAGATCTGTGCATTGAAATAGATTCTGATATCATCAAATCTTGCTTCACAGAGATCCTTGTTTTTTAGTGCAACAAGTTCAGAAATTCCATCTCTTAAAGGACGAATAAAATCTTCTCGCAGTAGACTGAAATGGGTGTCTAGGTAAGATTTTACATCAGTATAAGATCCATCGATAATATTTGGCCGCATTGAAGGATTTTCAGACAAATAGATGTCTTTGTGTGTTGGATAAATTGATAGACTTCTAAAGTCCTCTTCCATGTTTTCCCTATTTCCTACAATGTAGACATAATTATCTGATCTCAAAGTGCCTTCCGTTTTTTTCTCTTGTAAGTGTTGGAGAAAGTTTTGGAGAACAATCAATTTTTTTTCCACTTCTGCAGGTACTAGTTTCTCACTCATTTCCAGTTCTTTAAAGGTGTTTTCAAGGAGGGTATACATTATTTTTACTTCAATGAAGGAACTGGATGGGAAAATACTTGCCAGTTCAGTGATTAAAATAATGGTAAGGTCAAAAAATGATAGGTTTTTGTGTTCTTCTGTTAAAACTTTTGAATAGTCTAAAATGTGAAAAGGAAGAACTTGATTTAGGAAGACAGAATCTTGGACTTGACTTAGAAGATAGGTTAGATTCTGACGACTTGTTGTGCATCCAATAACTGTAGTCAAAATTTTAAGGAAACCCTCTACTACATCAAAATCTACTGCAGTTTTGTTAAGAAATTCCTTCAGGCCACTTCCTGGGGCAACGAGTTTCAGAATGACTTCAGATGGCTCCAGTGCGGAAAGCTTGGAAATTGTATTTGAGTCAATTTTCTTCTCATAACTGGCATGGTTGATTTTACCTGTTTCTTTAAAAAAATCTTTTTGACATGACTCCTCTCTCTTGGGACCCATGGGAAACTTATAAAGATTTTGCAGACTTCTTACTTGTGCTTTCATTCCAAGTCTGTCATCTTTTAATTTGAATTGATCCAAAACTAATAAAGAAAAAAAAACCCAAATGACTAAATAAATAACAGAAATATTTCCTTTACATTTATCAACAGCGAATTATATATATATATATATATATATATATATATACCAATATGTAATGTCCGCACTCACAGCAATCAAAGTCACCAGGGGGGTGCTCCTCAGGGAGGCCCAAATCAGGACATCCACATATATCAGGTGTTTTTCCAGACAACAAATCCAGAATAGAGGGCACTCACCAGTTCAATTTCAATATAAAGGATTTAATGGTACATCAGAGCCAATTCATACTGTCGACGTTTCGGCTTAAGCAAGCCTTTCTCAGGACAACCAAAGAGACATCTGCTCAGCACACCAAGAGTAAGTATACTTACTCTTGGTGTGCTGAGCAGATGTCTCTTTGGTTGTCCTGAGAAAGGCTTGCTTAAGCCGAAACGTCGACAGTATGAATTGGCTCTGATGTACCATTAAATCCTTTATATTGAAATTGAACTGGTGAGTGCCCTCTATTCTGGATTTGTTGTCTGGAAAAACACCTGATATATATATATATATATATATATATATATATATCATGTACATCAGACAGGCAGCGGCACTCAGAGACTGGATTCAGTTATAAATGTGGAAACAGTGTGTTTAATCCATCACAGCAATCCCAACGTTTCTGGGCCATAGCGCCCCTTTGTCAAGGTGATACACCTTGACAAAGGGGCACTACAGCCCCGAAACGTTGGGCCCCTTTGTCAAGGTGATATACCTTGACAAAGGGGCACTACGGCCCCGAAACATTGGGATTGCTGTGATGGATTAAACACACTTTTTCCAGACTTATAACTGAATCCAGGCTCTGAGTGCCGCTGCCTGTCTGATGTGCATGCTATAACTTCTTTCCTGATGGCACCGGAGCAGATATTTGTTGTAAGAGGGTGAGTGCTGATTCAGGCCACATGTGTGTATGTATAGATAAATATATATATATATATATACACACAGAGAGAGAGTGGAAGTACAGCGCCACATGTGGGTATAAAAGTCATCCTTCACTAGTCAATTTGACTATAAAAAACACTCCCTGTTAAAATAAGGGTGTCAGCTAGCCCCTTAATAATCAACATGGGTAAAATGCAGTAAAAAGTGAAATAGAGAAAAAGGAATAGGGGTATTAGCGACCACTGGTGTTAAAACAAAAATGTAATGAGATAAACGATAATAGAAGAAATATGTTTCTAAGAAGGGATTAAATAGCCAGTATAAAAATTAACATAGACAATTTATTACAGACAGAATAAAACAAACATATTTTTAAAAAAATGGAATATAAAAACACTTTTTTGACTGTATATCGTGAAAAGAAATATATAAATAAATACAAAATGTATAGAGAGATTTAAACAAATTTTAAGTTAAAAAGGAGGAATTTTAAGATAATCAAGAGGTAGCTTATTTTAGCGCAGGAGACCAGTGAGGTAGACTCAATACATTTTGTCTGTGAGACTTCATCAAGGGGTCTATATATAAATATATACAGCAGAGAGAGAGAGAGAGAAAGGTGGCACTCACAGCAAACAAAACAGTATGGACTCAAGCACTCAGGGGGCGAGTGCCGAATAAGTGGATGGAATTAGATATATATATATATATATATATATATATATATATATATATGAGTTATGGTAAAACTTACCCCTGTTATCTTTTTTCTTCGAGGTCCATAGAATCACCAGTGATTTCCTTGGGGTATGATGGTGGAAACCAGGAAGTGAGCACCAAGTAGTTAAGCTTTTTTTCTTCCAAGATGCTTTGTTTCTTTTCCCTCATACCCCACCCACAGCTTAGGCTCTTCAGTTTTTGTTAACAAGCCCAAAGCAGGAGCTGAAGAGGAGAGAAGGAAGAATGGTACACACAGGAAACACACTCTCACAACCAGGAGATGGGAAATGGTGACCGAGTAGAGTAACCCATGGAAGCTAGGTTCATCATGGTGGATGCTCTCTGGATCCTATGGATCTCATAGAAAAGGAGTTTAAAATGGTAATTTTTACCCTCTTATTTTCTTCTCCAGGGTCCATAGGGATATCCCAAAGAAGTTGAATTAGGGAGGGGACACTCTTAAACTGTAAGGAGAATGTTGCAGCCAAAAGAGGCATCTTGAAAGGCAAACATACCAAAGGCATAGAACCTAAAAAAAAAAGAAGTATGGACAGAAGACCACGTGGCTGCCTTGCACAACTGCTCGGCAGGTGCACCATGATGGGCTGCACACGAAGGTCCCACAGAGCGTACATGGAGGTCAGCTTGCGTGTAAGTCTGTGAGATAGTCATGCGAAGCCATTTGGCCAGAGTCTGTCTGTTAGCAGGACAGCTCCGCTTGTGGAATCCATAGAGGATGAAGAGGGGATCTGTTCTTCTGAAAGGAATAAGTACGGCCCACAAGTCGAAAAGCATGGACCACATCCAATCAGGCCTCCTCTACCAAGAGATCTGGAGACTGGAAGACCGGAACTACTATTTCCTCATTCAGATGATAGCTATAAACCACCTTTGGGTGGTAACTGTAGTTGGTCCGCAGGATGCTCTGTCATGATGAAAGATCAGAAGTGGAGAATGTCAGGAAAGTGCTTCTAAGTCTGACACCCTTCTTGTCGAGGCTATAGCTAAAAGAAAAAGAGACTTTGCTGTTAACTATTTGAGGTCAACAGAATCTAGTGGTTCAAACGGTGACTGCTGCAAAGCACGGAGAACAAGAGACAAATCCCATGGGGCCACTGGAGGGACAAAGGGAGGTTAACTCTGCAGTATTCCTTACAGGAAGGTACGCACATCCAGCAACAGAGCAATCCACTTCTGGAACCAAACCGACAGAGCTGAGACCTGTACCTTTAGAGAAGCAAGGTGGAGGCTGAGATCTAAACCCGCCTGGAGAACGGCAGATGATCATGTCTTGAGCACACCACTAGAAGTAAGTATGCCACGCCCTGTAATAGAGACGGGCCATAGCATGTTTCTGGGCCCAGAGCATCGTCTGCAAAACAGAATGGGAGAATCCTTTAAATCTTAAGAGGGATGACTCAAGAGACACGCCTTCAAAGACAGGCAGGCTAATTCCAGGTGCAGACAGGGAGGTCTGGTCGTAGAGGAAGAGGAAAGGGAACGACTATGGATAGACTGTGGAGATCAATGAACAAATGGTAACATAGTAACATAGTTAATGAGGTTGAAAAGAGGCAGAATGCCCATCTGGTTCAAAAGCAGGTCATCCACATAAGGGATAATTCTGATACCCTGACAACGACAGCAATGAGTTTGTCAAAAACTCTTGGGACCATAGAAAGTCCAAGAGGCAGCGCCTGAAATTGAAAATGCTGGTGTAGGACAGCAAACCGAGGGTATTGCTGATGAGAGGATGCTATAGGTACATGTGGGTAGGCGTCCTGGAAGTCCTGAGAGACCTTAAAGTCCCCAGGCTGCATAGCTAAGACAATAGAATGGAGGGTTTCCATATGAAACCTGGGCACTCTGAGATATTTGTTCAGCAGCTTGAGATTGAAGATGGGACCCATTGAGTTTCTGAACTAAGAAGAGTGTTGACTAAAAGCCCTGGCCCCATTGTGATGCTGGGACAGGAATTTTTATGCTTGAACATAGCAAAGAGTGAATAGCCGTCTGGAGAGCATGGGCTTTGCTGATGCTGCAGGAGTGCTTATATGACAGAACTTTCGGGGAGGTTGTCTCATAAAAGAGAGTTCATACCCATGAGGGACCACTTCCTGCACCCAGCCATCCGTTGTGATTTGACGCCAATAGTGTGTGAACCGAAGAAGATGGCCTCCCACCCTGGGATCTCACAGGAGGAGGCCCGTCCCATCAGGCTGAGGGTTTTTCCTCAGGCTTGGTATCCTGGCATCTTGCAGCCACAGCTTGCTTGGGTTTGGGCTTAGAGGCCTTAGTGGAGTGGGACAGATGAGGGGAGGCCTGCCCTCTGGCCTTGCCCTGGGGGCAAAAGGACCAAAAGGAGGAAGTCCCCAAACACCTGCCCACTCACATTCACCCGATTCACAGCAATATAGAAATATAGCTAACCTCATAAACATCACATGTCTTCCATCACCCTCCAAATCACTAAAATGTGGCTTATGGAATGCACGCTCTGTTTGTAACAAACTAACATCTGTTCATGACCTCTTCATATCTAACAACTTCAACCTGCTGGCTACGACAGAAACATAGCTCACACAATCAGACATGGCCTCCCTTGCAGGACTGTCACACGGTGGTCTCCACTTCATACACACACCCAGGCCTGGTAACTGTAAAGGAGGTGGGGTTGGATTATTACTATTTCAATCTTTTGCATACACAGTTCTACAACAGGTTCCATCACTCACATTTAACAGTACATCATTTGAAGTACATTCTATCGGAATTTGCACTCCTTTTTCTCTGCGTGTTGCAGCTATCTATCACCCACCTGGGCAACTCAAACAATTTGTAGATGATTTTTCTGCCTGGCTCCCTCACTTCTTATCCTCTGAAGTCTCCACCATTATCATGGGAGATTAAAATAATGCTATTGATAGTCCAAAATCTGCTGCTCATGCCTCCAATCTACTCTCTCTAACCTCCTCTCTCAACCTCTCCTAATGGACTGACTCCACTACTCATCAGGAGGGCCACTGCCTTGATCTAGTCAGATTATGCTCAGTTTCTGAATTCACAAACACGCCTTTCCCTCTCTCAGATCTCAACTTTATCACCTGCATGCTCTTCTCTAATAGTTCAAACTCAGTGTCACTGACATCCTCCAATCCTCCTCAATCCCGTATAAATATTAATGCAATTAATCTTCAAGAACTTTCTACCTCACTCCAACAACTGCTTTCACCTATCTCTGCATTCACTTCTCCTGAGATGGCTGTATCACACCTGAACCAGACTCTAGAGATAGCCCTTGACGAAGTGGCTCCAGCTACCCATCACATTCCACGTAGGCACTCTAAAGTAACAAGATACCTACAAAAACTGTCACGTAAAGTTGAACGCCAGTAGCGTAAATCTTGTATTCCAAGTGACTTCCTCACATATAAGACTGTCTACCACTCTTATTGTAATGCCCTGGACACGGCCAAACAAACATACTTCTCATCTCTGCTCAAGCCTCTAACCCCAAATGACTTTTTAATATATTTAAATCACTTCTCAACCCTCCTTCACCCTACCCACCAGCCACTATCAAGGTGCAAGATATTGCTTCCTACTTCAAGGAAAGATTGATAATATCCAAGATGAAATGGTATGCTCTTCCTCAACCAGTGACCTACTAAATTCCCTACCTGAACCCTCTGGCACTTTCTCTTCATTTGATCTGACAAATGAAGATGAAGTATCAACATTCTTCTCATCCTGCTTCTCTACTATCTCTCCTCTTGATCCTATACCCTTACAAATAAGTAAAGCTCTGTCTCCTGTGCTCATCCCAACCTTAATTAACATCTGTAATCTCTCTCCCTCTACTGGTATTTTTCCTTCACTGTTCAAGCATGCAGTGATTACTCCCATTCCGAAAAAAAAAATAATCTGACCCTAACTCTCTCTCAAACTACCATCGCACTTCTCTGCTCCCATGTCTCTCCAAGCTACTTTACAAGCTTGCCTACACTCGCCTCACACTTTCTTAACTCATACAACTTAATAGACCCACATTAATCAGGCTTTCGCTCCCAACACTCCACAGAGACAGCACTGACTAAAGTAGTGAATGATCTGGTCACTGCAAAGTCTAAAGGCCATTACTCACTACTTTTTCTTCTAAAGCGCTCTGCTGCTTTTGACACTGCTGACCACTCTCTTCTCATACAAACACTGCAATTCCTAGGTCTTCAGGACACAGCCCTCTCTTGGTTCCTATCCTAACTATCTAATCGCTCTTTCAGTCCGTTTCTCTGAATCCACCTCCTCTTTGCTACCTCTTTCAGTTGGAGTACCGCAGGACTTAGTCTTAGGTCCTCTGCTTTTCTCAATCTATTCCTCATCTCTTGGGAAACTAATCAGCTCTTTTGGATTTCAATATCATCTGTACACAGATGATACTCAAATCTACCTATCCTCCCCTGACTTGTCTCTATCTGTATTGGGCCGGGTCACTGAATGCCTCTCTGCCATTTCATCTTGGATGTCATCTCGCCACCTCAAACTTAATATTTCCAAAACAGAGTTAATTATATTTCCACCGGCCAATAGCAGTTACCAACCTGATATTTCTATCAATGTTGAGAACTCTACAATCAACCCTACACCACAAACTCACTGCCTAGGTGTCATGCTTGACTCAGAACTGTCCTTTGCTCCCCACATTCAATCTGTCTCAAAATCATGTTACATGCATCTAAGAAACATATCCAAAATAAAATCATACCTTACACAAGACACTAAAACTCTAATCCATGCTCTCATTATCTCCCGAATTGATTATTGCAATAGTCTTCTTACTGGTCTTACTAAGAAGACACTCTCACCATTACAATTCATTCTGAATGCAGCTGTGAGGCTAATGTTCCTCGCTAGATGTTCATCGTCTGCAGACCCACAATGTCAGTCTCTCCATTGGTTACCTGTATTATACCGTATTCAATATAAAATACTTTTACTCACACGCTGTTAGGGTCTCCTGCTCTGTGCTGCCACGTCGTCATGGCAACCGGGAGACAAGTGCTAGCGGAGTAACCTGAGCGTAGCTGATACTCCGGTTCGGGTCTTTTGCTGTGCAGTGGTTACAGGCTCTGTGCACGGCAGGGGATCCGGTGCTGGTTTTTGTGCTCACAGTCTGTGAGGTCTGAGTGGGGCGTGGACAGCACCTGCTATATAAACCCTCTTCTCAGGTTAGGCAGATGCTGCTGAATCTTTGTTGGTTAGTCAGTTCCTGAAAGCTAGCTAGTACTGTGTAAACTTTGTATTTGTTTGTTGCTTACTGCAAATAGGCCTTGGGATTTGGTATTACACTCTGCCAATCCAGACCTAGCAGTAAGACTGGAGTCAGTCGTTCTTTTGCTACTCTGTGAACCTAGCAAGTTTGCGGCTGTATTCTCAGACTTGCCTGCCAAAATCCTTTCTCACTGTGCAAGGTGTTCAGGTGTCAGTTTAGTGGCAGTAAACTGAACCAGTGCACTGCAAGTGAGGACTAGGATTGTGGAGACTCTCCTTGTGTCTATTATTCCATCTCTGATCAAGGAGTTTACTGCCACACCCGTTGGTAAACCTTTAGGGTTTTGCTGTTGCCCTTAGCAACAGCATTTCGGGTTCTCTACGTATTAAATCACTACATCTCGCTTCTTTCCATCTGAGCATTCCTAATACTAGGGAGACACCCAGTTTCTTAGCCTTTGGGCTTCTCTGTTCACCTTCTGTGTATGTAATGTCATATTCCCCAGTCTGTCTGTGAGTTCATTTGTTTTGCATCCCTCACCGTTCAGACACCAGTACATTCCTGCTGGCACTGGTGTGCATAACATATTCAGCAGCCCAATACTCCTGTTGAAATTTTGTGGGAATATGGAGCATACCCCTCAAAATACTTTGCAACAGGTGGTCGATCAGGTGCAGGTCCTGACTCGACAATTTAATGATTTGTCCATTAAAATGCACACCTCACAGGCCGCTGGCGGAGCTCCCGCAGCAGCAGTACCTTCAGGGGTTAAAGAGCCGAAAGTAAATCTCCCGGATCGTTTTTCTGGAGATCGCTCGCAGTTCTTTCGTTTCAAGGAGAGCTGCAAGCTATATTTCCAGCTTAGGCCTCAGTCTTCTGGGTCGGAGATTCAGCGGGTGGGCTTAGTGATTTCCTTGCTACAAGGAGATCCACAGGTCTGGGCATATGGGTTGCAGCCTGACTGTCCGTCGCTTAAAAGTGTTGATGCTTTTTTTACGGCACTGGGCATGTTGTATGATGACCCTGACAAGACGGCCTCAGCCGAGGCTCAGATTTCGATCCTTAAGCAAGGGCGAAGGCCAGTTGAGGTTTATTGTACGGTGTTTCGGAGGTTGGCCCATGATACCCAGTGGAATGACCCAGCCCTGAGACACCAGTATCGAAGAGGTCTTTCTAACCAGTTAAAAGACCAACTGGTACAATATCCCTTGCCTGATAGCTTGGATCAGCTCATGCAGTTATCCATTCGGGTGGATAGACGGCTGAGAGAGCGCAGGCTTGAAAGGGAGACCGAGGTTTCCTTCTTTCCCAAGGGAACCTCAGACTCTGAGGAATTTTCCGAGGAGCCTATGCAGATTGGGGCTACCCGCCTCTCCATGCGTGAGAAGACGCGGAGGAGACAGCAGGGGTTATGTTTGTACTGTGGGAATAAAGGTCACGTGGTAGTATCATGCCCAGAAAAGCCGGAAAACTTCAGGGCCTGAGGGTGATGGGAAATATCCTGTCAGGCCAGAAGTCAGAATTTCCCAAGAAGACTTTTATCATTCCGGTGACCTTGAAGATCCTCGGTCAAACTGTCAAGACTGAGGCCTTTGTGGACAGTGGGGCCGACGGGGTTTTTATGGACCGCCAATTCGCCCTGAAACACTCTGTTCCCTTAGTACCCTTGGCATCGGAAATTGAGATTTGTGGGTTAAACGGGGAACCATTATCCCAGGGTAAAATTACCTCTTGCACTAGCCAGATTTCTTTGTTTATTGGAGCCACACACTCTGAAAAATTGCCCCATTGGTGTTGGGGTTACCCTGGTTAAGGGCCCACAATCCTCAATTTGACTGGGTCTCTGGGGAGATTCTTAGTTGGGGTACTGATTGTTTCAGGAGTTGCTTGAGCCTTCCAGTCAGGCTTTCGCAGCTAAGTTTGCCAGGATTGCCAGGATGTTATGCAGATTTTGCGGACGTGTTCTCCAAAAGAGTTGCAGAGGTACTACCTCCCCATCGCCCCTATGACTGTGCCATTGATTTGTTGCCGAATGCTAAGCTTCCCAAGAGCAGGTTGTACTCCCTGTCACGTCCTGAGACTCAGGCTATGGCAGAGTACATTCAGGAGAACTTGGCTAAGGGATTTATCAGACCTTCACAGTCTCCAGTTGGGTCGGGGTTCTTCTTCGTGGGTAAAAAGGACGGTTCGTTGCGACCCTGCATCGACTTCAGGGAATTGAACCGTATCACGATTAAAAACTCATACCCACTGCCTCTCATTTCGGTCTTGTTTGACCAGCTTCGTACTGCCACCATTTTTCCTAAGATTGACCTACGCGGTGCGTACAATCTAATCCGAATAAGAGAGGTGGATGAATGGAAGACTGCCTTTAATACCCACTCAGGGCATTATGAATATTTGGTGATGCCTTTTGGGCTCTGTAATGCCCCGGCAGTCTTCCAGGACTTCATGAACGATGTGCTCAGGGAATATTTGGATAGATTCTTAGTTGTATACTTAGATGACATCCTAATCTTCTCCCATTCCCTGGAGGAACATCGGAAGCATGTACGCTTAGTCCTCCAGAAACTCAGAGACCACCGGCTTGGGGCGAAGCTGGAGAAGTGCGAATTTGAAGTTCAGCAAATCGCATTTCTAGGATATATTATCTCCCCAGAAGGTTTCCAAATGGAGGGTTCCAAGGTACAGGCAGTCCTGGATTGGGTGCAGCCCACTAGTTTGAAGGCGCTTCAGCGTTTTCTGGGCTTTGCGAATTTTTATAGACGATTTATCGCTGGATTTTCGTCTATAGTGGCGCCCTTGGTGGCACTCACTAAGAAAGGGACGGATGTTGCTCACTGGTCTTGTGAGGCCAAAGCGGCTTTTGCCCGTCTCAAAAGGGCATTTGTCTCGGCCAAGGTGCTGCGACACCCAGATCCAGAGCGTCCTTTTGTGGTGGAGGTGGATGCCTCTGAGATGGGTATTGGGGCAGTGCTCTCTCAGATGGGGGTGTCTGATAATCGCCTTCATCCCTGTGCTTACTTTTCCCGTAAATTTTTGCCTGCCGAGATGAATTATGACGTGGGTAACCGGGAATTGTTGGCTATTAAGGATGCACTCGAGGAGTGGAGACACTGGCTTGAGGGGGCTAAGTTTGTGGTCTCAATTCTCACCGACCATAAGAATTTGGCACATTTAGAGTCAGCGAAGCGCCTCAATGCCAGGCAGGCACGATGGGCTTTGTTTTTTGCTCGCTTTAATTTTTTGATAACATATCGCCCTGGGTCAAAAAACATCAAAGCTGATGCGCTCTCGCGGAGTTTTGCTCCAATCCAGGAGACCACCGAGGAGCCATTGCCCATTGTGTCCCCATCATGTATTAAAGTGGGCATTACCCAGGACCTCTTGTCATTAGTCCTTAGAGCACAGGAGCAGGCTCCTCCAGACCTTCCGGTAGGTTTTTTGTTTGTGCCTCCTAGGTTAAGACAGCGAGTGTTCCTGGAATTCCATGCCAAGAAGTCGGCAGGTCACCCGGGTATTGCCAGAACTCGGGAGTTGCTATCTAGGGCGGTGTGGTGGCCCTCGGTGGCTAGGGATGTGGATCAGTGGGTTCGGGCATGTGACATCTGTGCCCGAAATAAGACTCCTAGAGGGGTTCCTGTTGGCCCATTACATCCACTCTCTATTCCATCTAAGCCATGGACCCACATTTCAATGGATTTTGTGGTGGACTTGCCCAAATCCTCGGGGATGACAGCCATCTGGGTTGTCGTTGACAGGTTTTCGAAGATGGCGCACTTCGTTCCATTAGTTGGGCTGCCATCGGCCAGACGCCTGTCTGAATTATTTATGCTGCATGTTGTGCACCTCCACGGGTTGCCACTTGATGTGGTCTCTGACCGCGGATCCCAGTTTGTGGCCAAATTCTGGAGGGCATTTTGTTCCGATCTCCAGATTTCTGTCAGCTTGTCGTCAGGCTACCATCCGCAGTCTAATGGGCAGACTGAAAGGGTGAACCAGTCCTTGGAGCAGTTCCTCAGGTGTTATGTCTCCAAGTGTCAGACTGACTGGGTTGATCATCTGTCCATGGCGGAGTTTGCCTATAACAACGCGGCTCACTCTGCTACAGGGATCTCTCCCTTCCTTTGTGTGTATGGGCATCATCCTAAGGCCAATTCTTTTGACCCCCTGGAGTCCACGCCTGGTGGTTCCTCTGTGGTTTCGGTCCTTAGAGGTATTTGGAGGAAAGTGAAGAAAGCCCTTGTGTCTGTGTCATTAGTGACCAAAAGGGTTTTTGATAAGCGGAAAAGACCCTGCAGCTTCAAATTAGGAGACTTCGTCTGGTTGTCTACCAAGAATTTGAAGTTGAGACAGCCATCTCATAAGTTAGGCCCCCGGTTCATCGGTCCTTATAGGATCACTAGGGTCATCAATCCGGTGGCATTTCAGTTAGATCTACCCCGTTCTTTGGGTATCAATAAAACATTTCATTGTTCCCTTTTAAAACGGGCGATTAGTAATCCTTCTTCCAGAGGAAGACCTTCCCCTCTTCTGATACGTGGCCAGAGGGAGTTTGTTGTTGAAAGGATTCTTGACTCCAAGATGGTTCGGGGTCGGCTGTCATTTTTGGTGCACTGGAAGGGGTATGGCCCGGAGGAGCGGTCGTGGGTGCGCAGTTGTGATCTTCATGCCCCCAGACTGTTACGCTCTTTCTTCTCGCAGTTCCCCGATAAACCCGGTGGTAGGGGTTCTTTGACCCCTCGTCAGAGGGGGGTACTGTTAGGGTCTCCTGCTCTGTGCTGCCACGTCATCATGGCAACCGGGAGACAAGTGCTAGCGGAGTAACCTGAGCGTAGCTGATACTCTGGTTCGGGTCTTTTGCTGTGCAGTGGTTACAGGTTCTGTGCACGGCAGGGGATCCGGTGCTGGTTTTTGTGCTCACAATCTGTGAGGTCTGAGTGGGGCGTGGACAGCACCTGCTATATAAACCCTCTTCTCAGGTTAGGCAGATGCTGCTGAATCTTTGTTGGTTAGTCAGTTCCTGAAAGCTAGCTAGTACTGTGTAAACTTTGTATTTGTTTATTGCTTACTGCAAATAGGCCTTGGGATTTGGTATTACACTCTGCCAATCCAGACCTAGCAGTAAGACTGGAGTCAGTCGTTTAACCTGCTGGGGTTCTTTTGCTACTCTGTGAACCTAGCAAGTTTGCGGCTGTATTCTCAGACTTGCCTGCCAAAATCCTTTCTCACTGTGCAAGGTGTTCAGGTGTCAGTTTAGTGGCAGTAAACTGAACCAGTGCACTGCAAGTGAGGACTAGGATTGTGGAGACTCTCCTTGTGTCTATTATTCCATCTCTGACCAAGGAGTTTACTGCCACACCCGTTGGTAACCCTTTAGGGTTTTGCTGTTGCCCTTAGCAACAGCATTTCGGGTTCTCTACGTATTAAATCACTACATCTCGCTTCTTTCCATCTGAGCATTCCTAATACTAGGGAGACACCCAGTTTCTTAGCCTTTGGGATTCTCTGTTCACCTTCTGTGTATGTAATGTCATATTCCCCAGTCTGTCTGTGAGTTCATTTGTTTTGCATCCCTCACCGTTCAGACACCAGTACATTCCTGCTGTCACTGGTGTGCATAACACACGCAAGGCTATTAACCATACTACACCAACATACAGCTCCTCGCTTATCTCAAAATATCTCCCAACTCGGCCCCTTCGCTGTACACAAGATCTACGTCTCTCATCCACACTCATTACTTGCTCCCATGTACGATTGTAGGACTTTCTTTGGGCTGCACCCCCTCTGTGGAATGCCCTAATACAATAAAACTCTCCTCTAGTCTTCAAACCTTCAAGCGTTCCCTGAAAACTCACCTATTCAGACAAGCTTATCAAATTCCAGAACCGCTCACATTACCTTCACAGCTTTTCTATCCAATTATATCCCCACAGTACAGTTCACACATATCCCCCACATATTTCCTTTCTTCACGCTCCCTTGCTCCTGACCCTTGTTCATCACTGCTGTGATGTGATTTCATGCAGTCCACCAAGAACCTTTGCAATCTGGTAGACAACAATGCAATAGATAGCACCTATCCTTGTGTATCAATGCCTATTTCCCCATAGATTGTAAGTTTGCGAGCAGGGCCCTCCTACCTCTATGACTGTTTGTTATTTCCCAGTTTTGTCTTCTAATTGTGTCCGGTTGTAAAGAGCAATGGAATATGCTGCGCTATATAATAAACTGTTAATAATAATAATAATAATAATAATAATAATAATAATAATAAGTCAGAGGCCTGGAAGAGGAGGCTGATGGCAGGAAAGCTGCTCTAAAGGCCACAAGAGTAGTGACAATCTTGTACAACTCAGGTCCAAACAGAAATTTCCCTGTACAGCTAATCGTTGCTCTGTCTGTGCCTGGGCATGCCCGGCAAGGCAGACCACCAGGAGCGAATAGGGCGCACTTGCATCGTAGATGCGCATGCGCCCCATTCAAAGTGAACGGGAACATCTGTGTACGCTCGGCATCGGGCCCATACGCAGGTGCACCTAGGCACGCCGATTGCTCCTGACTGCGATATAGCCATGCTCAATGAGCGTGGCTCCATCTGTATATGGTAGTTCATTGAGGGTTTTCTTGGAATCTGCGTCAGTTTTCAATGAGCAAAGCCAAAGACTGCGGTGGTTAGGAGGGCAGTATCCAGAGCTGCTTCTCGAATATAAAATGCTGCATCTCTAATGTTGGCAATGAAGGACAGTTGCTCCTGTGAAGCATCTGAGGGGAAGTTGTTCTCTAAGGCATAGGTTCTCAAACTCGGTCCTCAGGACCCCACACAGTGCTTGTTTTGCAGGTAACCCAGCAGGTGCACAGGTGTATTAATTACTCACTGACACATTTTAAAAGGTCTACAGGTAGAAATAATTATTTCACTTGTGATTCTGTGAGGAGACCTGGAAAACATGCACTGTGTGGGGTCCTGAGGACCGAGTTTGAGAACCTGTGCTCTAAGGCATCCACACAGCTCTCAATAGCCTTAGCCACCCAGGCAGTTGCTGTGGCAGGGTGAGAAAAAGCTCCAGTGAGAGAATATATTGATTTGAGACACACATCCACCTGTCTATCCATAGACTCCTTTAGGGAGGATCCAGTAGGGATACTGTAGGTAAGGTAGATCTTTTTACCAAATGTTTGATGTGGGAATTCATTGCAGACGGATTTCCACACTTAGTACAATATGCTGCTGGAAGTGGGTAATAGGAACCCAGGTGTTTAGGAACATGGAACTAGGAGTTTTCCATGCTTCAGCCATGACCTCACTAAAGTGATCTGAGTGTATTCTATGCTTCACTCGAGGATTCCTCAGAGTCCAACAGCAGCATAGACTGTAAGGATGGCACAGCACGCTTTGCACTGGTACTAGGCAAGGGTCCTTGGCCCTGTAAAATATGGTGAAAGGCAGCAGAAGAAGCAGTCAGATTTAGTATAGAGTCAGAGAACATGTCCATCCGTGGGGGAGGAACTGGTGTGACTGATATAGTCTAATGTAACTGTTGAGGTACCTGGTGCGGCACACCTGTAGGGGGAGCTATGGCCGGGGCTGCAATGCGGTTTGCAATCTTAGCCAGCACCTGAGATGCTGGCTAAGTCACCCACCACATTTTATACACTAGCAGGCACTCTGAATTCTCTGTTGGCATATATATATACATATATATATATATACACACATATATAGTGGTGATAGGAGTGGTCTCTCACCTGATTTGCTCACATTCCAAGGGAGAAGAGAACAAGACCTGCACATTCTGCAGCTGCAGTAGAGATTTGGATCTCTGGATTTTGTTGATTACCCAGATCCAGCACGGGAATCAGTATGAGATACCAGTGCACGGGATCCCAACGTTTGTAATACCGATGCAAGGATCCCGCTGTTGAAAAGACTGACAGGGGTGAATAAGGTGTGTTCTCCCCTCACCCTCCCTTCCCACAGCCTAACCCTAACTTCCCCCTTAGTGCCTATCCTTACCCCCCCCTCCCTCCGCATAGGTGCCTAATCCTAACCCACTCCCTCACAGCTGCCTATACCTAATGCCCACGGGGGTGCCTAACCCACCCTCACTGCAGCCTAACCCTACCCCTGCCCATGGTCTTACCCTCCCCTCCACAGCCGACCCCTAACCCCTCACCTGACGCCTAAACCTAACCTCCCTGGCCCTAAACCTAAGATTGCAGGGAATACTTACAGTGTGGATGACGGCTGTCGGGATTTCGGCGTCTGTGTTCCGGGCCAATCGGAGTTCCAACATCGGGATTCTGAAGGGTGTCGGTATCGTGGCATCAGTATTTCAGCTGCCAGGATACAGACAGCCAGCATCTTGACCACATCCCCTAGCAGGGACTCATCACTGAGAATAGGAAGAGTTTAAACTCCCATTCACCCAGAGTTCTGTGCACTAATGCCCGTTAGGGACCAGAGAGTAGGGTGCAGGTCTATAACGCCAGGGACTGTGGACATTGGCTGTGCCAGGAGAGCATGGTGGATGATGGCTGCATGTCATTGCAGAAGAATAGCTGATAACCATCAGGAGTGCTGGGACCTTATGTTGGCTTGTTTTATTTTCTATTTGTACCTGTGTGATCTCTGAACTAATGTTGATATAAGTACAGTACAAAGGCAATAAGTACCAAAGATATAAGAAATAGGAACTCCTCCAGGCAGATCTGCTGTTGGCAACATATGTAAAAAAAAACATACAAATCCAAATATGTTTGAAAGGGATGTAGTTGACATCCTGTTGCTCGGTGCAGACAGCCATGATACCGGCATGAGAATCCTGACATTGGTGAGAACATCAGCGCTGGAATCGCAACACCGCTCACAATACCATTGCCGGAATCCCGACTGACAGCATCCCAAACATAAGTATACAGAGGATGGTTAGAGATAGGCCGTAGGGAGTTGGAGGTTAGGTTTAGGAACTAGGGGTGGATTAGGGTTAGGCTGTGGGGGAGGGGGGAGCAATTTATGGTTAGGCACTTGGAACAGAGGGTTAGGCACTAAAGGGGTATGGTTAGTGTTAAGCATTATGGGGTGACGGTTAGGGACTAAAGGGACACGGGGGTAATTCAGAGTTGATCGCAACAGCAAATTTGTTAGCAGGTGGGCAAAACCATGTGCACTGCAGGTGGGGCAGATATAACAATTGCAGAGAGAGTTAGATTTGATTTGATTATTATAAAATATATCTGCCAATAAAATATATACATACGGTAACAAGCTTACATATTATTCATAAAAAGCAACTGATCCCTCTTACAGTGTGATGACAATAGGCTTTCTGTCTCACCTTGCTGAAGGATGTAAGCTCTTGATAGAGGCACCACCTAGTGATAGATATTTATGCACTTAATCATACTATGAATTTCATCTATATGACTTCCTCAGGGGTAAGGCTTCAAAAAAGGAAAATAATGGGTTGTCTTACAGGTATATTCAAGGGTGGTTCAATAAGTAAGGTAACAAGACCTCTCACGTGTGTAATGTTCTCTATTTCTTCCTAATTTCCCACGAGGCCAGAGCAGATAGACTGCTTCCACTCACACTCATTAGACTGCGCCTCATATCAGTCATACTGTTCCAACACCAGTAGTAAGACAGCGGGGCTGGCAGAAACATGGTCAAACATTGAGGTGCTTAGTGTGATCAGATTTCTGCGTCTAATGGGCACATCAGCTGCTGAAATTCATAGCCAACTTGACGAGGTGTATGGTGATAACATCATGTCGTGGAAATAGGTCCACCACAGTTGACAATTTGTGCTACATTGAAAGCACGTAACCCCCCCCCCCCCTGTCGTTCAGGAGAATTTTTATTTTACTTACTGCAGAAACATGATTGCCCATCCGTCCTTTCACCACCAGGATGAGGCTGCTGGTCGACAGTCAGCCTATCAGTCCTTCCTGGCCCTGGTCAGCTATGAATCTTTTAGGGCCAGCCCGGCCATATATTTTAGTATGGTGCTGCGGTTCCACAGTTTCACATGTGATGGCGTCCTGAGAGGAGAGGGACCAGAGACCCATGCTGTGCCATTTGCTGGTTTGCCTCCTGCTAGCTCCATCTCTTTCTAGCAGGTACTGTAAGAGCGTCAGGATCCTTATAAGACTGCTTACGTGGGACGAAGAGAGTACTGTGCCTCATCTGATGCTGATCACAGTTGTCACGCAATGTCCGACTCCTGACGAAGAAGTCCACTCTGGAGCACGTTGATGTGCTAGAGCGGAGAGAGCAGGAGAGAGGGCGTGCACTGACTGCTTCCCATTTTGCCTGAGGCTATTGCCGCTTCATCCACCTCGGAACATCAGGGACGCTCTAAGGTGCGATGCACAGCCTCAATAGGGATATGGTACGTGGGACTGCAGATTACATGCTCTGATACCACACACACTGCTGTGCTATTTTAAACATTCTGTTTGTTTTATTATTATTTTTTACTATAAGAAAACTTTTCTACTTTCTTTATATACATTGTATCCACATGGAGGCAAAGTGGACGTTTGGATAAGAAAAAGGAAATCTTTGACACTGTTTATTTTACTGAGGGCACAGGGATCAAGCACATACAGATTGTACAAAGATACCCTTGTTATGAACCACAGGTAGTGGTTCATTCCTATTTCATGTTTATAAGTAGTCTTGCAGGCCAGGATTTCCCGTTGCTCTGGTTTAAGAAGATTCTTGTTTGCTGCCAGTGGTGAGTCTGTGTGATTGCAGCTTGTTCCCATGTGTTCAGCCTCACCTGTCTGTTGATTGCACCTCTCAGTTGTGCAGCAGGGCAGCTGCACGACATAATTAATTAAGACGCTCTGTTATATGCTGGCTCAGTGCAATTCACAGATGCTGGTGATATTTCCAGATTTCCAGGTTTCCTGGGTTCCAGAGTTCTTGAGTTCTGAGCTAGTCCCTGCCAGTTCCTGAGCTCCTGTCTAGCAGTGTCTGTCTAGCTGCTTTGAGCATCGGTTCCTGTGTCGATTCCAGTGTCGATTCCAGTGTCTGATCCTGTGTCCTGCCGTGAAGCGTTCCTGTCCAGGAGTCCTGTGGCTTTGTCTGTGCCTGGTCGAATATCTGGCTTCTTGGTGTCCACCGGTCTGTCGTTTGGGATTCTGCCTGTCCTCCAGTTCTGAGAGTCTGTGTCGGCTACATTGGGGGTTCCTGTCCGTTTGCCAGTATTTGTACCGGTTCCGTGAGTAGCGGCTTTGCCGCGTCCGTCGGCTCAGGTCGCAGTATTCTTTGGTTATAATTTGTTTCTGGTGTTTTGCAGAGGGTTCTGCTTGTGCTGTCACCGCCGGTACACAACGGTATTGTGTCGGCGAGTGGACAGCATTTCCTTTGTTGTTCTTTTCCTTTGGCGGCGTGCCGCACATATATTTAGGTTTAGGGTTGTTAGTAGCCCCTAGCCTTCTGTTTGTTTTAGCTAGAGGTCCCCTTGTTATTATCCTGTCTAGGTTCACGCCTTGTCTCAATCTAAGACCTGGGGGCATCAGAGTTGGGCAGACCTAATCCGCCCTTCAAACGCAGCTGCCGTGGGCTCAAGAAACCATAGTCACTCAGGCGTGAACGGACCACACGGGTGAAACAACGGAGGTAGGGTGCTAGGGGCTATTTCCACACCACACCTCGTTTCAGCATCATGTTCTGGTGCTCAGGACTCACTATGCAACATCTCCTTTGTTCTGACCACCAGGAACCTAACAACCCTCACGTGCAGGAACCAAGGGGGGTTGATTGCAAGGGTCCTCTATTTTTTAAGCTAATAGCTGAATAGTCAAATGAACAAAGGTTGTTAATCATATACCGATTTTATAACACTGTTTGAGTATGTGCATGGTAGAATCGACTCCAATGCTGAGGTTAAAAACACTTAAAGATATGTACCACTGAAGTACTATATATATATTTCATCTGTTTACAGTTAACACACACCCACATCATATTGTGAATATAATTGTGTGTTACCAAACAACCAACTATACGTGTTACTTATTGAGAACACGGGATTAATCCAGCACTGAGTTTGCCACACTTTGTTGAATATATAGCAGCAGAGAGTAGTCTGGCATGAGGTGAGAGGAGGAGACTGACACGATGTGAGAGGGGGGGGGGGAAAGCCTGACATGAGGGGAGTGGAAGAGGAGGCTGACAGGAGGAGAGAGGAGTAGTCGAGCATGAGGTGAGAGGAGGAGGCTGACATGATGTGAGAGTGAAAAAAAGGCTAGCATGAGGGGAGTGTTAGAGGAGGCTGGCATGAGGGTAGTGGAAGAGGAAGCTGGCATGAGGGGAGCGGGAGAGCAGGCTGGTAGTAGGAGACTGGCATAAAGTGAGAGGAGGAGGCTAGCATTAAAGGAAAGTAGGAGAGGATGCCGGCAGGAGGGGAAAGGAGGAAGCTGCTGGAATGAGAGGAGTGAATGAGGCTGATGCTGGCATGAGGGGAGAGGAGGATGCTGCATACTGCTGGAATGGGTGAGCAGGAGAAAAGGCTAAGGCTGGCATAAGGGGAGTAGGTGAGGAGGCTGACTAAAAGGTAGATGAGGAGGCTGGTATGAGGGGAATGGGAGATGTGCTGCAATGTGGGCAGTAAGGAAGGAAGTATGTGCTGCAAGAGGGCCATTATATGCTGTTAGGAGAGGAGCAGGATGTTGTACAGTAAGGTGGGCAGCGAACGGGGTAGTCTGTGCCTAAAGGTGGGCTTTCAAGGGGGCAGTATGTAAATCAGCTGGCAGGTGGGACATACTGTAACTTGGCTTGGCTTTGGTTAATCTATATACTCCATGCCCCTAGCGTGATGAAAACAAAGGTGTAGCTCGTGGATATGGCATTCCCTTTGAGGCCAAGCCCCTTGTTGTAAGACCACACTCACTTTCCCAGGAGCACTTGCAAAAAAACCTTCAAACCCCCCCCCCCCCCTATTTTCCTGATCATTGTGCCCCCCTTGTCATTTTGTTCTAGATCTGCCCCTATTAACAGAGGAGTATGGAAAGCAAACCGTAGGTTTGCCCTCTAGCAAGATGGCGCATCTCTGTATTGTTGGAGTAAGTTACTCTATCTGCCTGGATTCTTTATGTTAACTTAGGCTGCTAAAGTCTAATTGTAATTTGAATTACACAGAAGTATAAGCTATGAGGTAATTTTAAAATGACGTTACATATTTGTGACATACTAAACTAATGTTATAGGATGGAATATGTTTTTTTTTTAAATGTGTTGGACTACTGTATGTTATATTTTTTCAATAAAAAATGTCCAAATAAAAGTTTTTTATTGGAAGGACATAACTGTTTATTACATATTGTGCCACTTGTGGTTATATGAATAGGGTGCGATTGTCTATCATGCATATTACCATCTATAATTAGGTACCGTATGCATATTACCATCTGTATAAACCTGTAAGACACCACTGTTTTCTTTTTGAAGCCATACCCGTGATTAAGTCATATAGACAAAATGCATAGGGTGATATGTGCAAAAATAACCATCACTAGATGATATTTCTGTTAAGAGCTCACACCCTCCAACAGGGTGAGACAGAAAGCCTATCATCTCAATGCTAAATGGGTTAATTGCATTTTATGAACAATAGTAAGCTTGTTATGCATAGGATTTTTTAGAATTTGGATACTATACACTAAGAGGGTATGCGGTCAGCATACTGATGGACGAGATCGCGGCTGTCACAATACAGATGCTGGGATCCCGCCAGGGGCACCATACCACGGAATGCCGGTGAGGTAGATGATTCCCCCTCTGTGGGTGTCCACAACACCCATAGAGGGAGTATAGAACCTCCTGCGAGCGAAGCTCGCCACCGAGCCTGCAGCATGGCAAGTGCAGCGAGCCTGCAAGGGGTTCGTTGCACTCACCTCCCTGCCGGCATTCTAATGACTGGGATCCCAACGTCAGTATAATGACCGCCGGGATCACATATCTTAATAATTACATGGTATTCTTACTGACTCCATGAACTATAAATTCTATACTTATTGGGGGTGATTCCGACTTGATCGTAGCTGTGCTAAATTTAGCACAGCTACGATCAGGAACACAGACATGCGGGGGGACGCCCAGTACAGGGCTAGCCCGCTCCGCATGTCAGTCCCTGCACCATCGCAGAAGTGCAAAAGCATCGCACAGCGGCGATGCTTTTGCACTTCAGGAGTAGCTCCCGTCCAGCGCAGCTTTTGCGTGCTGGTCGGGAGCTACTCATCGCTGCCCGGGTCGCAGCGGCTGTGTGTGACATCACACAGCCACTGCGGCCCACCCCCGCGCATGGTCCGGCCACACCTGCGATGGGCAGACCACGCCCACAAAGCTGCAGCCAAACGCCGCCGTGCCGCCCAGCAACCGCCTCTACCTGTCAATCAGGCAGAGGCGATCGCTAGGCAATGACAGCCGTTGGCTGTCAGACATGCGCCGGCATGCTCAGTTCTACCCTGTTCGCTGCGCTGCGAAGAACTGCAGTGAATGATCAGGTCAGAATGACCCCCACTGAGCTATATGTATATGTATGTATATATATATATATATATATATATATATATATACATATATACATACACACATGCATACATACATACATACATACATACATATATATATACACACACCTTGACAAAGGGGTTACGGACCCCGAAACGTTGGACCTGTGATTTAATAAATTTACTAAGATTTTTCAAAGTCCTGTAGTGACGCTGCAATTTTTCTAAGTGTTACATATATATATATATAATACTGTGCAAAAGTTTTAGGCAGGTGTGAAAAAAATGCTGCAAAGTAAGAATGCTTTCAAAAATAGAAGTGTTAATATTTTATTTTTATCAATTTACAGAATGCAAAGTGAATGAACAGAACAGAAATGTAAATGTAAATCAAATCAATATTTGGCGTAACCACCCTTTACCTTCCAAACAGTATCAACTCTTCTAGGTACACTTGCACAAAGTCAGGGATTTTGTAGGATTATAGTCAGGTGTATGATTAACCAATCATATCATACAGGTGATAATAATCATTATTTTAAGGTTGAAACACAGAAAATAACTGAAACAGAAACAGCTGTGTAGAAGGCTTAATACTGAGTGAGGAACAGCAAAACTCTGCTAAGGTGAGGTTGTGGTGTGACTGAGTACAGTAACAAAACACAAGGTAGTTATACTGCATTAGCAGGGTTTCTCCAAGGCAAAGATTTCAAAGCAGACTGGAGTTTTTCAAGATGTGCTATTCAAGCTTTTTTGAAGAAGCACAATTAAACTGGCAATGCGAAGGACAGTAAACGCAGTGGTCGGCCAAGGAAACTTAGTGCATCAGATGAAAGACACATCATGCGTACTTCCCGTCAATATTTGTGTTAGGCGCCGTGGTCCGCGATGTCCTCGCGGCCCGGCACCTAGCAACTAGGGACGCCAGGCGTGCGAGCCGCCGGGTCCCTAGCAACGCTGGGACGCCGTGCGCGCTTAGCCGCTGGCTCCCTAGCAACACTGAGCCACCTGGACCCTAGCAACGGGGACGCCACGGGCGGACCGCGCTCCCCGTTGCAGGATCAATCTAATCAAGTTAAAACACTCATACATTTGTCTTCTGCTCGTGCAGCAAGCCAGCTGCACGGCATGTTTGTTAATCAGGCTCCGAACATCAGATTGGAGGACTCCCTGCTAAATACCTGCTCAGTGCTTCACACAGACGCCGGTAATAGCTTCCTGCATGCTGTTTTGGTTTGCTGAACGTCTGTTCCAGTCCTGCTGTGTCCGGTCATTCCTGTCCTCAGAAGTCCTGTATCTTGGAGTTGTCATCTCATCCCAAGAAGTCGTTTGGTCCCCTGTAGTCCTCAACGATCACCAGAGAATATCGAGTGGTGTTCGTGAGTTGCGGCTCTGCCGTGTGTTGCGGCTCAGCCGCTTTATCTTTATATTCTGTTTCGGAGCATTTGCGGAGGGTTCCGCTTCCACAAGTCCTCTCCGGAACTCGGCGGTGCCGGGTAGGAGAGTGGACAAGTGGATATTTTGGTTGTCCTTTTCCCTGGCGGTTTTTCCGCACATATTCTAGTTTCCAGTTAGCTTGTAGCCCCTGGCCTGGTTGTTTAGTCAGAGGGCCCCTTGTTATCACCCTGTCTCGGATTTCCCTTTGTCTCCCATTAAGACCTGAGGGGGCATCGGAGTTGGGCAGACATAATCCGCCCTTCAAACGCGGCTGCCATGGGCTCAAGCAACCATAGTCTCGCAGGGGATTTCTGACAGCACGGGCGAGAGAACGGAGTTAGGGCGCCAGGGGCTATTTTCCATTCCCGCTCCCTTCCCCAGCATTACGTTCCAGTGCTCCGGTCCTTGCAATAAGATCTCCTCAGACCAGAGTGCTGGAATCATAACATTATTACCGGCCCTACCAAAAACTAAAATTAAACAGGGTTTAATTTTTTCTCATTCAGTTTTTGTTAAAGTTTTTTGGCCTCATGAATCCGACAGGTTTAGGGCCAAATCCTGGCCAGCTCTTAGTCAATCAGATTGAAGAACTTACTCAGATGGTTCAGGATCTTTCTCTTCGGGTGAGGTCGCAGGAAGATCTTTTGCGAGCCTCCCCAAGGGTAGTCCCTGAACCAAAGATGCATTTGCCTGACCGTTTTTCTGGTGATAGAAAATAATTTTTTAATTTTAAAGAATCCTGTAAACTTTATTTTTGTTTGAGACCTACTTCCTCTGGTACCGAATCTCAGCGGGTTGGGATTATTATTTCTTTACTCCAGGGGGATCCTCAGACCTGGGCATTTGGTTTAAGAGCAGAGGATCCTGCGTTGTTGTCAGTAGACGCTTTCTTTAAGTCTTTAGGGCTCTTGTATGATGACCCAGATAGAGAGGCGTCCGCTAAAAGTCAGCTGCGCGCTCTCAAACAAGGTAGAAATCCTGCAGAGGTTTATTGTACCGAGTTTCGCCGTTGGTCGAACGACTGTGGCTGGAATGACCCAGCCCTGCGCAGTCAGTTTCGCCTCGGTTTATCAGAGTTTATTAAAGACAGTCTCCTCCAGTACCCCGCTCCTGAGACTCTCGATAAACTCATGGAGCTTTCTATAAAGATTGATCGTCGCCTCAGAGAGCGGAGGGCTGAAAGAGGAACATCTGTAAGGTCTAGTCCCTGTGTTTATTCCATTCCAGAGGACGTCGAGGAGCCCATGCAGATGGGTTTCTCCCGGCTGTCTCCTGAGGAAAGAGCCAGAAGGCAAAATTCCGGTCTTTGTTTGTACTGTGGTGGTAAGGGACATTTTGCTCGTAATTGTCCGAACAAGTCGGGAAACGCTTTGACCAGGTGAATTGTGAGGGGGTTCACCTAGGTCTGCAGCTTATCTCCTCGAATAACTCTCTTTTAGTCCCAGTTAAGGTTTCCTTTGGCAGCCTCAGTTCTTTTGTGTTGGCTTTTGTTGACAGTGGAGCTGCAGGAAACTTTATGGATTTAATTTGGGCTAAGGCCTTAGGCATTCCACAGTTACCATTGGATAGGTGTATCACCATGCACGGCTTAGATGGGATTCCGCTTTCCAATGGGGTAATTACTCACCGTACACCTCCCGTAGTACTTACAGTAGGAGCCTTACATTCCGAAAATATTGTATTCTACCTAACACATTGCCCAGCAGTTCCAGTTGTTCTGGGTCACCCTTGGCTGGCCTTTCATAATCCCACCATTGATTGGCGGTCCGGGGAGATTTCCCAATGGGGTACATTTTGTGCTAAGGAATGTATTTCGTATCCAGTCAGAGTAGCAGCTATCATTCCAGAGCTCATTCCTGTGGAATACCAGGAGTTTGCCGATGTATTCTTCAAAGGTAATGCGGACATTCTGCCTCCCCTTCGGCCTTATGATTGTGCTATTGAGCTAGTTCCAGGTGCCGCATTGCCAAAGGGGAGATTATATGCATTGTTCAGGCCAGAAACTTCGGCCATGAATGATTATGTTCAGGAGAGCTTAGAGAAAGGATTTATTAGACCATCAAAATCTCCTTTAAGTGCAGGTTTTTTCTTTGTGGAGAAAAAGGATGGCTCGCTTAGACCTTGCATTGATTTTAGAGCCCTGAATAAGATCTCAGTAAAAAACACCTATCCTTTGCTGTTAATTTCTGTACTTTTTGATCAGTTACGTTCAGCTGTTATTTTTTCTAAAACTGACCTTAGAGGAGCTTACAACCTCATCCGAATTAAATCTGGAGATGAGTGGAAGACGGCTTTCAGCACTCAGTCGGGTCACTACGAATACCTGGTGATGCCGTTCGGCCTGTCTAATGCTCCAGCAGATTTTCAAGACCTCATTAATGATGTGCTCCGTGACTTCCTAGGGAAATTCGTGGTCGTTTATTTAGACGACATCTTGATTTATTCTGAATCGATGGAACAACATGTTACCCAGGTGCGTCTGGTTCTTCAAAAGTTACGTGAGAATCATTTATATGCCAAGCTGGAGAAGTGTGATTTTCACATCACGGAAGTATCTTTTTTAGGGTACATAATTTCCCCTCAGGGATTTTCCATGGAACCAAAGAAGCTCCAGGCCATCCTTAATTGGGCGCAACCCACCAATTTAAAAGCAATTCAGCGCTTTTTAGGGTTCGCGAATTATTATAGGAGGTTCATCCATTCTTTTTCTGACCTGGTTGCTCCCATAGTGGCTCTGACAAAGAAAGGAGCGGATCCTACCAACTAGTCGCATGAAGCTGAGTTGTCCTTCCGGGCCTTGAAACAAGCCTTTGTCTCGGCTCCAGTCCTCAGACATCCTAATCCGGAATTGCCCTTTGTTGTGGAGGTTGATGCCTCAGAGGTTGAAGTGGGGGCTGTCCTTTCTCAAAAGGATCCGGAGTCTCTGGAGTTACATCCTTGTGCCTTTATGTCCACGAAATTCTCCTCCGCTGAATCCAACTATGACGTTGGTAATCGGGAGTTACTGGCGGTAAAGTGGGCTTTCGAGGAGTGGAGGCATTGGCTGGAGGGAGCAAAACATACTATTTCGGTTTTGACTGATCATAAGAACCTGCAATACATTGAATCAGCTAAACGGCTTAATGCCCGGCAAGCACGTTGGGCATTATTTTTTACTTGTTTCAAATTTATAATCACTTTCAGGCCTGGTTCCAAGAATACTAAAGCTGATGCCCTGTCACGTAGCTTTCTTCCAGTTCACAATAGCAATCCTGTTGTTACCCCCATACTTCCATCTTCGGTCATCCGGGCAGGCCTCACACAGGATTTATTTACCCAGTTAAACCAGCTTCAACACCAAGCTCCTAGATTTACTCCTGCTGGTCGTCTTTACGTCCCTGAATTTTTGAGAGCCACTGTTTTAACTGAATTTCATGACAACAAAGTTTCAGGGCATCCGAGAGTCACTAAGACATTGGAGTTAGTCTCTCGCTCAGTATGGTGGCCTAGTCTTTCTAAAGACGTTAAGGAATTTGTTTATTCATGTCAGGTTTGTGCACAGCATAAGGTTCCCCGTTCCTTGCCTATCGGGCAACTTATGCCCTTAACTGTTCCTCTCAGGCCATGGTCTCATATTTCCATGGATTTTGTGGTTGACCTTCCCCTTTCAGCCGGATTCCGAGTCATATGGGTGGTAGTGGACCGTTTTAGTAAAATGGCTCATTTTATTGCTCTTCCTCGATTGCCTTCTGCTCAAGGGTTGGCAGTTTTGTTCCTCCGCCATGTGTTCAGGCTTCATGGGTTGCCCACTGATATTGTTTCTGATCGGGGTCCACAATTCATTGCACAATTCTGTAAATGTTTTTGTGCCTCATTAAAGATGAAACTGTCGTTAACATCCGGTTACCACCCACAATCCAACGGGCAAACCGAACGAGTCAACCAGTCATTAAAACAATATTTGCGCTTGTATTCAGCCAAACTCCAGAATGATTGGTCCGAGTTTCTCCCTTTGGCTGAATTTGCTTACAATAATTCTTGTCATTCCTCCACTAAAGAGTCTCCATTCTTTTCAGTTTTTGGTTTTCACCCCAGAGCCAATTCTTTTTTTCATCATTCTCCAGTCTCCTCGCTAACCTTAACCTCCCATCTCAGAGCAATTTGGAAAAAAGTGCACCTTGCTCTCAGAAAAGCGGCCTTCCGAGAGAAGAAATTTTCTGACAGGCTCCGACGTCCTTGCACTTTTAAGGTGGGAGATAAGGTGTGGTTGTCAACTCGTAATATCAGGCTTCGACAATCCTCGGCTAGATTGGGACCCAAATTTATTGGACCGTTTCTTATTATTAAGAAGGTCAACCCAGTTGCCTTTCGGCTACGTTTACCAAGATCCCTTAAGATTGGAAATACTTTTCATTGTTCCCTGTTGAAACAATACGTTTCTTCCAGTAAATTTCCTCGGAGGATCTCTCAGGGTAGATCTCCAGTGGATGTACAGGGACAACAGGAATTCTTGGTAGAGAAAGTTCTTGACTCTAAATTGTCCTGGGGTCGGCTTTATTTTTTAGTGCACTGGAAAGGCTATGGTCCGGAGGAAAGGTCTTGGGTCCTGGACAAGGATCTTCATGCCCCTAAACTCAAGAAAGCATTTTTTCGGGAATTTCCCCAGAAACCTGGCTCTAGGGGTTCGTTGACCCCTCCTCAAGGGGGGGGTACTGTTAGGCGCCGTGGTCCGCGATGTCCTCGCGGCCCGGCACCTAGCAACTAGGGACACCAGGCGTGCGAGCCGCCGGGTCCCTAGCAACGCTGGGACACCGTGCGCGCTTAGCCGCCGGCTCCCTAGCAACACTGAGCCGCCTGGACCCTAGCAACGGGGACGCCACGGGCGGACCGCGCTCCCCGTTGCAGGATCAATCTAATCAAGTTAAAACACTCATACATTTGTCTTCTGCTCGTGCAGCAAGCCAGCTGCACGGCATGTTTGTTAATCAGGCTCCGAACATCTGATTGGAGGACTCCCTGCTAAATACCTGCTCAGTGCTACACACAGACGCTGGTAATAGCTTCCTGCATGCTGTTTTGGTTTGCTGAACGTCTGTTCCAGTCCTGCTGTGTCCGGTCATTCCTGTCCTCAGAAGTCCTGTATCTTGGAGTTGTCATGTCATCCCAAGAAGTCGTTTGGTCCCCTGTAGTCCTCAACCATCACCAGAGAATATCGAGTGGTGTTCGTGAGTTGCAGCTCTGCCGTGTGTTGCGGCTCAGCCGCTTTATCTTTATATTCTGTTTCGGAGCATTTGCGGAGGGTTCCGCTTCCACAAGTCCTCTCCGGAACTCGGCGGTGCCGGGTAGGAGAGTGGACAAGTGGATATTTTGGTTGTCCTTTTCCCTGGCGGTTTTTCCGCACATATTCTAGTTTCCAGTTAGCTTGTAGCCCCTGGCCTGGTTGTTTAGTCAGAGGGCCCCTTGTTATCACCCTGTCTCGGATTTCCCTTTGTCTCCCATTAAGACCTGAGGGGGCATCGGAGTTGGGCAGACATAATCCGCCCTTCAAACGCGGCTGCCATGGGCTCAAGCAACCATAGTCTCGCAGGGGATTTCTGACAGCACGGGCGAGAGAACGGAGTTAGGGCGCCAGGGGCTATTTTCCATTCCCGCTCCCTTCCCCAGCATTACGTTCCAGTGCTCCGGTCCTTGCAATAAGATCTCCTCAGACCAGAGTGCTGGAATCATAACAATTTGAAGCTGTCAAGCAGTGCCATCAGCTCAGAACTGACAGAAATCAGCAGGACCCAGATACACCCAACTACTGTTCGGAAAAGTCTGGCCAAAAGTGGTCTTCATGGAAGAATTGCGGAAAAAAACACATACCTTTAAATTTAAATATCTGGCTATAACAGAAGATAGATTGTTCGATGAAGGGCTGGAGAATGGTACAATAATGAAATAATGATTGTTTGCAGGCAACAGGGAAGCATTGTGGAGGTTCCTTGAATAATGGTGTCCTCAATGCTGAGAAATACAGGCAGGTACTTATCCTTCACGCAATACCAACAGGGAGGCGCCTGATTGGCTCCAAATTTATTCTGCAGCAGGACAATGACCCCAAACATACAGCCAATGTCATTAAGAACTATATTCAGTGTAAATAATAACAAGAAGTCCTGGAAGTGATGATATGGCACCCACAGAGCCCTAATCTCAACATCATCGAGTCTGTCTGGGATTACATGAAGAGACAGAAGGATTTCAGTAACTCTACATCCACAGAAGATCTATGGTTAGTTCTCCAAGATGTTTGTAACAACCTCCCTGCCGAGTTCCTTCAAAAACTATGTGCAAGTGTACCTAGACGAATTAATGCTGTTTTGAAGGCAAAAAATGGTCACACCGACCGAATATTTATTTGATTTAGATTTCTCTTCTGTTCTTTCAATGCATTTTGCTAACTGATAAAAAAACTATCAAAATTTATTTCAGCATTTTTTCCACACCTGCCTAAAACCTTTGCACACTATTGTATATATGTGGATATATACAAGAAAAAAACAATTACGCTTAGTGTATAGCCTTATAAGATACTTGAATTCACTTTTTCATGTATATTCAATGACTGTTCCTCCAAGGTGTGGGTTTTTGTATATGATGTCACCTGTAAGTATACCCTTACATCAGAAATACCCCCAAAGAGAATAGCCAATGGCCTTATTAGACATTATACTAAACTTTTTTTTTAATTAAAAAGTACATAATAAAAGCTTCATACGTTCACATGAACATTATAAAAGAATACATGGAGATGCAGTCAGAAAATACTGTCAGTTTCAGCAATTGAAAAAAATCACCCTCACCCTTGCAGGTGTAAGCTCAACAAGGTGTGGTGACAAACTGGACAGGAGACCGTAGCTGACTTAACCCAACGCGTTTCTTCAGAATGACTTCCTCAGGGGTTTATATATGGTATCACTATAAGATAAGACAGTTGGTCAGATAATACATTAAGGCTTCATAAACTAATGGTGTTTACATAAAAAGTGGGAGCAGGAGGAGATACATACCAAAAAGAAGAAGAAGAAGGAAGGAAATCCTTCATGAATGGGGACATCCATATCCCCAGGGCCAGATAAACAATGGGGAGGATGGAGCTACAGCTCCAGGCCTCCAAATAAAAATAGGCCCATCAGCTGACCGCACGGTCAGCCATAAATCAGAAGTTTTAAAATTCCATTTCTATTTTCCACACAAAATTTTCCAATTTTTGCACTTTTATATATTTAGGGAGACATTGGGGCTGATAGTGTACGGGTGTACATACCTACATCTGCTTCTCATAATAGGCCCTTGAACATTTTCAGCTCCAGGCCCATGAGGCCCTTAATCCATCCCTGCATATCCCATATATAATAAATAAAATTTGAAAAGTTGAGTGGTCCACCCAGAGTGGTTATAGGGTAATGGAACCTATAAATATTATTGAAATTAGTATTTAAACATATTTTTTTACTGGGAGCTATCAGATACGGTGTCCCTTGAATAATTTGTACATACCAGGCATAAACAACTTTCTTTATAAATATTCAGCTCTTTATACTGAGCTTGATTGTGATCACAGATGCTTTCTCCGGACAGTGTCTTTATAGTGGATCCTAAAAGGTATTCAGCAATACAACCTCTTATCATAGGTCAACTACCATGCATATAATCAGTGGTATAACAAACATTCTTTTTATACAATCATTAATACAAAAGAACATATAAAAGGATATGTAAAAGTCATATACTAAATTTAGGGGTATATTCAATTGCAGTCGAAAACTGCCGTCTGTCGAAAAGACGGCAGTTTTCTACTTTTTAAGGTCGAATCCTGATTCGACCTATTTAAAGCTTTTCGACAAGTCGAGGCATTCGACTTTTCAAAAAGCACGTGGATCGGCGGGATAGCTGCCGATCCACGTGTTGATGTCGAAAACGGGGCCAAATCCGACAGGTTTTGGCCCCGTTTTCGACCATCTCAATCCGACATCAAAATAATGTCGGAATGAGATGGACCCAGAGGAGGCGAGGGGGAGTGAGCCGCGGGTGGACAGCCGGCGGCATCCAGAGGAGATCAGCGCTACAGTAGCACTGCAGCTGGATGTCACTCACACGCCCGACCTCACGGCAGCTTCCACCCGGCTCCAGCTCCAGTCAATTGTATACTCCTTATTAATTGTATTGTACACAGATTTTTTCACTAATAAGTACTATTTATGCACTTTATTCATATTGTGAAAGTTTATGCTGGAAATATGCACTTTAATGTTTAGTTACTTTGAATATTATATAAAAGCAGTATGTGAATGTATTATACATTAAATATAGGATATGACTTTTTTCATATCCTTTTATATGTTCTTTTGTATTATTGATTATATAAAAAGAATGCTTGTTATACCACTGATTATATGCATGGTAGATGATTATAATAGGATTTTGATAACCTACCGGTAAATCCTTTTCTCCTAGTCCGTAGAGGATGCTGGGGACGACATCAAGACCATGGGGTATAGACAGGATCCGCAGGAGACATGGGCACTCTAAAGACTTTTCATTGGGTGTGAACTGGCTCCTCCCTCTATGCCCCTCCTCCAGACCTCAGTTGTAGGAACTGTGCCCAGGGAGACTGACATTTCGAGGAAAGGAATTACTTAACTAGTGGTGAGATATCTACCAACTCACACCCTCAACCATGCCGCACACATGGCATTCAACATAACACACGCCAACAGGCATGAACTAATTGCAGCAACATGCTGAAACCAAGATAACACATCTTGTGTAACTGTAATAACTAAACTGCAGGTAAAGTACGCACAGGGACGGGCGCCAAGCATCCTCTACGGACTAGGAGGAAAGGATTTACCGGTAGGTTATCAAAATCCTATTTTCTCATACGTCCTAGAGGATGCTGGGGACGACATCAAGACCATGGGGTCTATACCAAAGCTCCAGTACGGGCGGGAGAGTGCGGATGACCCTGCAGCACCGATTGACCAAACTTTAGGTCCTCATCGGCCAAGGTGTCAAACTTGTAGAATTTAGCAAATGTGGTTGACCCTGACCAAGTAGCTGCTCGGCAAAGTTGTAATGCCGAGACCCCCCGGGCAGCCGCCCAGTTGGACCCCACCTTCCTAGTAGAATGGGCCTTCACCGACATCGGTAACGGCAATCCAGCCGTAGAATGAGCTTGTTGAATCGTACCTCTGATCAGCGCGCAATAGTCTGCTTGGAAGCAGGACACCCAATCTTGTTGGCAGCATACAGGACAAACAAAACCTCTGTTTTCCGTATTCGAGCTGTTCTAGCGACATAAATCTTCAAAACTCTAACCACATCTAGAGACTTTGACTCAGCGAATGTGTCAGTAGCAACTGGCACCACAATAGGTTGGTTTATGTGGAAAGAAGAAACCACCTTTGGAAGAAAATGTTGACGAGTTCTCAACTCTGCCCTATCTTCATGGAAGATCAGGTAAGGGCTCTTGTGGGACAAGGCCCCCAATTCAGACACCCGCCTTGTGGATGCCAATGCCAAAAGCATCACCACTTTCCAAGTGAGAAACTTCAACTCTATTTCTTGTAGAGGCTCAAACCAACCCGATTGAAGGAACTGCAACACCACATTAAGGTCCCATGGTGCCACTGGAAGCACAAATGGAGGCTGGATGTGCAGAACCCCTTTCACAAACGTCTGAACTTCTGGAAAGGAGGCCAATTGTTTTTGAAAGAAAACTTATAAGGCCGAAATCTGGACCTTGATTGACCCCAATCTAAGGCCCGCATCCACACCAGCCTGCAGAAAATGGAGAAAACGTCCCAACTCAAACTCTTCCGTAGGAGCCTTCTTGGATTCACACCAAGACACATATTTTCTCCAAGTACGGTGGTAATGTTTAGACGTTACTCCTTTCCTGGCCTGAATAAGAGTGGGGATGACTTCCTCGGGAATACCCTTTCGGACTAGGATCCGACGCTCAACAGCCATGCCGTCGAACGTAGCCGCAGTAAGTCTTGATACACACATGGCCCCTGCTGTAGTAGGTCCTCTCGAGGAGGAAGAGGCCGAGGATCTTCTATGAGCAACTCCTGAAGATCTGGATACCAAGCCCTCCTTGTCCTGTCTGGGGCAATGAAGATTGCTCAAACTCTTGTTCTTATTATTATTTTAAGAACTTTTGGAATCAGTGGAAGTGGAGGGCAAATATATACCGACCGAAACACCCACTGGGTCACCAGTGTATCCACTGCCATTGCCTGAGGGTCTCTCGACCTGGAACAATATCTCTGAAGCTTCTTGTTTAGACGAGATGCCATCATGTCTACTTGAGGAACTCCCCAAAGACTCGTCACCTCTGCGAAGACTTCTTGGTGGAGGCCCCACTCTCCTGGATGGAGATCATGTCTGCTAAGGAAGTCTTTTTCCCAGTTGTCTACTCCCGGAATGAAAATTGCTGACAGAGCTCTAACATGTCTTTCTGCCCAGAGGAGAGTCCTTGTCACCTCTGCCATTGCCGCTCTGCTTTTCATTCCGTGACTGCTGTTACATTGTCCTGCTGGATCTGCACGGGATCTTGAAGAAGATGTACCGCTTCTAGAAGGCCGTTGTAAATGGCTCTCAATTCCAGAACGTTTATGTGAAGGCAAGCTTCCTGACTTGACCATTTTCCTTGGAAGCTTTCCCCCTGTGTGACAGCTCTCCAGCCTCGGAGACTTGCATCCGTGGTTATTAGGACCCAGTCATGTATCCCAAACCTGCGTTCCTCTAGTGGGTGAGAACTGTGTAGCCACCACAGGAGCGAAATCCTGGCTTTGGGGAATAGGATTATTTTCCGGTTTATGTGTAGGTGGCATCCGGACCACTTGTCCAACAGGTCCCACTGGAATACTCTGGCATGAAATCGTCCAAACTGTATGGCCTCGTAGGCCGCTACCATTTCCCCCAACAACCGAATGCATTGATGGGTCAACACGATTGTTGGTGTCAATATTTGTTTGACCATTTTCTCGATTTCCAGAGCCTTTTCCACAGGAAGAAATACTTTCCATACTTCTGTGTCCAGAATCATCCCTAAAAAGGACAATCTTGTCGTCGGTTCCAACTGCGACTTTGGAAAATTCATGATCCAACGTGTTGTTGGAGTATTGACAGGAAGAGTGCGATGTTCTGCACCAACTGTTCCCTGGATCTCGCTTTTATCAGAAGATCATCCAGATAAGGAATTATATTGACTCCTTTTTAACGAAGGAGGACCATCATCTCTGCCATCACCTTGGTGAATACCCTCGGTGCCGTGGAGAGTCCGAACGGCAACGTCTGAAACTGGTAATGGCAATCCTGTACTGCGAATCTCAGATAAGCTTGGTGAGGAGGATAAATGGGAACATGCAAGTAAGCATCTTTTATGTCTACTGACACTGAAGTCCCCCTCTTCCAGACTGGAAATCACTATCCTCAGGGATTCCATCTTGAACTTGAACCTTTTCAGGTAGAGATTCAGATTTTCAGGTTTAAAATCAGGTCTGACCGAGCCGTCCAGCTTCGGAACTACGAAGAGGCTTGAATAAAAAAACCTTCTCCTTACTGTGCCAAGGGTACCAGGACAATGACCTGATCCTGACATAATTTTTGAATTGCCGTTGTTACTGCCTCTCTTCCCGGAAGAGAAGCTGGCAAGGTCGATTTGAAAAATCGGCATGGGGGGACGTCTTGAAACTCTAGTTTGTACCCATGAGACACTATTTGTAAGACCCATTGGTCCAGGCCAGATTGAATCCAGATTTGGCTTAAAAGTTTCAGACGTGCTCCCACCCGAGCGGACTCCCGCAAGATTTGGCAGAAGCAGGGGTGGACTTCTGCTCCTGCGATCCGGGAGACGCTGCGGATTTCTTTCCTTTTCCCCTTCCCCTACATGCAAAAAAAAGGGGAGACCTTTGGTCTTTTTGTATTTGTTGGGCCGAAAGGACTGTATGTGAGAGTGATGTGTCTTTTTCGCCGGTGTAGGAGCATAAGGCAAGAATGTCGACTTAACTGCGGTAGCCGCCGAGACTAACGCATCCAGCCCATCACCAAACAAGGCCTCACCTTTATACGGGAGAGCCTCCATATTTTATTTTGGAATCTACATCAGCATTCCACTGGCGAATCCACAACGCCCTCCGAGCCGATACTGCCATGGTAGCAGTTCTTGATCCCAAGAAACCAATATATTTCATGGATTCTAGTACGTAGCATCTTCGATATGACCTAACGTTAGGAGTATCTTGTCTCCATCTATTGTGTCATTGTCTAATGACAAGTTTTCTGACCACTTTTCAATAGCACTACTCACCCACTCACAGACAATGGTAGGCTTGAGTAGTGTCCCATTGGCCACATCAATAAATCACCTCACTCACTTGCGGTCTGTCGGCTTCTTAAGTGAAGCCATTCCAGGCGCAGAGAGAAACACCTTTTCTCTTTTATGACAGTGCCCCGTCTAAAATGTGGGGTGACTCCCACCTTTTTTGGAAAAAGGTAAGCTGCCTGAATTTCTTTTGGGAATCTGAAATTTCTTTTCAGGTTAAATCAGACCTGAGGTGGAGGGAAAATTACATTACTTCTTTACTAAAGTAAACCCTCTCCTTGTGGTAATAGAGGGGGCTTTGTAACTTCTAACACCTCCTTTATAGCTAAAACATGTTTTAAATGCTTTGTTTGCTAACTTAGGACCTATTCCCCTGGAATCACAAGTGTCGACACAGGAATCAGAGTCCGTGTTGGTATCAGTTTGTACTACTTGTGCAAATTTGTATGTGACCCAGAAAGGTCCCTGTGGATGAAAGGCAGAACTATTAAATATCACATCTTCAACAGATTATTTTCATTTTCTGTATGACATTCAGTCCAACCTCTTACTGATATGATTCACACTATCATGTAACCTTTCACCCAGTCAGGCTCTTGGTGTCATATTACACCTCTGTGTCCCTAACATGTCTCCACAGAGTTCCCTGCCACAGACATGTCACACACGTGCAGAACCACACCACACCACAGACACTCCGGGATTTATAGGGGACAGACCCACAGTAAAATCTGTCAGAGGGACACAGATGGGATTTGCCATTTCACAACCCCGCGCCAGTAACACAATGTCTGTGAACACAAAATGCCCACTGACATTCAGCGCTTTTATAATGTTAATCACACAATTATATAGCACCAAATTCACTGTGGCCCCCCTGTTTTGCACCCTGATACTTGTTCAGTAGTGGAGGAGGACCAGCGTTGTCTCTGCAGCCTGAGGAGAGAGAGAAAATGGCGCTGAGTAGTGTGCTGGCTGACTGAGGAGGAATCTCCACTCTTCAATGGTGTGTTTCTCCTCAGCTTTTATTAGGTCATTTTTTATACTGGTGGGGGTAGGACTGTGCCTCAGCAACTTATGCCTCTTATTTATGCCAGTTTCCATAGGTTTCATGCTGCCCAGGGCGCCCGGCGCCCCCCCCCCCGCGCCCTGCAGTGCCTGTGTATGTGTGGGCAACATGGCACGCTGCACTCCCACCAGCCGCACGGTACCTTTAGCCGTCACTTTCTTGATTGAAGATCTGTCTTCTAACACTCACCTGTCTTCTGACTTCTGGCTCTGTGAGGGGGGTGACGACGTGCTGTGGGAGTGAGCATCTAGGCACGGCTCCCTTCAGGAGAAAATGGTGTCCTGTCAGCCAGAAGCAGAGCCATGAAACTCTTTAGGAAATTGGTTCCTACTTCTGCCCCCTCAGTCCTACAAAGCAGGGAGTCTGATGCCAGCAGATCTCCCTGAAAATAAAAAACCTAACATAAGTCTTTTCAGGGAAACTCAGTAGAGCTCCTCAGAGTGCATCCAGTCGACCTGGGCACATTTCTAAAACTGAGGTCTGGAGGAGGGGCATAGAGGGAGGAGCCAGTTCACACCCAATGAAAAGTCTTTAGAGTGCCCATGTCTCCTGCGGATCCCGTCTATACCCCATGGTCTTGGTGTCGTCCCCAGCATCCACTAGGACGTATGAGAAAATAAGAGGTTGTATTGCTGAATACCTTTTAGGATCACTATAAAGACACTGTCCGGAGAAAGTACCTGTGATCACAATCAGGCTCACTATAAAGAGCTGAATATTTATAAAGAAAGTTGTTTATGCCTGGTATGTACAAATTATTCAAGGGACACCGTATCTGATAGCTCCCAGCAAAAAATATGTTTAAATACTAATTTCAATAATATTTATAGGTTCCATTACCCTATAACCACTCTAGGTGGACCACTCAACTTTTCAAATTTTATTTATTATATATGGGATATGGATGTCCCCATTCATGAAGGATTTCCTTCCTTGTTCGTTTTGGTTTGTATCTCCTCCTGCTCCCCTTTTTATGTAAACACCATTAGTTTATGAAGCCTTAATATATTATCGGACCAACCTTTTATTATGTACTTTTTAATAAAAAAAAGTTTGGTATCATGTCTAATTAGGCCATTGGCCATTCTTTTTGGGTGAATTTCTGGTGTAAGGGTATACTTACAGGTGACGTCATATACAAAAACCCACACCTTGGAGGAACATTCATTGAATATACACGAAAAAGTGAATTCAAGTATCTTATAACACTATACACTAAGCGCAATTGTTTTTTTCTTGTATGTATTGTTTTTTGGGAGTCCGCTAACAGGCTCTCTCCAAATTGCTGCTGGTGACCTGAGTGCAAGTTTAGAGACATTTCGTGTACTTATTTATATGTAGATATATATATATATATATATATATATATACAGGTTGAGTATCCCATATCCAAATATTCCGAAATATGGAATATTCCGAAATACGGAATTTTTTGAGCGAGAGTGAGATAGTGAAACCTTTGTTTTCTGATGTTTCACTGTACACAAACTTTGTTTAATACACAAAGTTATTAAACATATTGTATTAAATGACCTTCAGGCTGTATGTTTAAGGTATATATGAAACATAAATAAATTGTGTGAATGTACACACACATTGTTTAATGCACAAAGTTATTAAAAATATTGGCTAAAATAACCTTCAGGCTGTGTGTATAAGGTGTATATGAGACATAAATGCATTCTGTGCTTAGACTTAGGTACCATCGCCATGATATCACATTATGGTATGCAATTATTCCAAAATACGGAAATATCCGATATCCAAAATACCTCTGGTCCCAAGCATTTTAGATAAGGGATACTCAACCTGTATATATATATATATATATATATATATATTTGATAAAATGGTCACATGTAAATAAAAAAACACTATAGGCATTTGAAGAAGTGAAATACATTGCAATTTTAGAAAAATATTAAGTAAAATATTGCAGAAAAAATCATGACAGGACCCTTCAGATGCGCCTCGCTGCCTGTACCAAGTGATCGCAGATTGTTTGGGTCTCACTGGACCTGGGCAAATAGGGGATTACCTCCTACAGTCAGTAACCGACCGATTACTGACTCTACCCACTGCACAGTGGGCGGGTATTTTGATGCCACCACCAGGGACGGATTGGGAACAAAAAGCGGTCCTGGAAAAATTTGTACTAGTGGCCCCACATGGGCAGCACCAGAGGTGTAAGGTCTAGCCATGGGCCATGGCAGCAGCACCCTCCCCCCAAGACTTTCAAGATAGTGGGCTTGTCCAGCATCAAGGGAGAAGTAAAATTAAATATTATGAGCACATTATATGATACATCTTCAGAATTTAGGAAACTATATAATTCTTTAGAAAGATATATTTTCTTGCTTATTACACCAACCGCGTATCCCAATCACTATTCACTCAATCTTATATGTCAGCCAAGCATGCAGACAGAGCATACACTAGATCATCTGCAATCACAGGCTAAGTGGCAAAGTAATTTTCATATATGCAAATTATTTTCCATCTTATTCATTATGTCTATTAAAAGGACCACTTATCCTCAAACAAAACAGGCCCCACTGGTGCGTCGATCCACCGGGAATCTTCCCTGTAAACCCTATGGCCAATCCGCCTATGGCCACCACCAGGTCCTATCACCGGCACCAGGAACCACTAATTTCAACTCAGGCTCCTACCACCAGCACCTGATACCGCTTGCCGCTGTGTATGCGTTAACATGCTGCTGTCACACCTCCTAATTGGTATTGGCTGTTTCCTACTGGTCACTCAACATGGACCAGGCCCTGCATGGTAGCTGGCAGAGGTTAGAGCTTGGAGATGCTGAACTAAACCCAGAACAGCAGGAGAAAGTGATTGCATTTGTTGCACTACTATTGGTTGAAAGATAAAGGCAGTTGTCTTGAAGGCAAGATGTTTATTGCTCAAATAGTACTTCAAGTATTGTGTAGAGGGTACAGCATACAGACGTTTATAGCAGTTTAACACTTCTTCATGTCACAGAATGTAAATCTCAAACCAGGTTCACAAGCCTTCTTTTTCTACTAATCTAACTCACAACACCACATTGGGTAGTTCCACCCTGTTGTTTTTACCCAATCCACTTAAGTGCATGTGACTTGCACTGCCAAGGCACGCTCACCTTTTACATGGTCCCCAATGGACAGAGAGGAGTGGTCACTCCTCTGTGTCTTAGCCTATCTGCGGTTTCAGTAACCGCCAGGTTCCGGCTAGCAAGTCTGAGTGGGGAAAAAATTCCTGTCCTGGAGGAGGCTGCAGGACAAGTTACTCAGGTTCCCTGGTAGGGGCTGACAAAACTAACAGCCCACGGAGGACTTCAGATTCCCCCCTAAACCACCAGGAAAAGGGTTAGTGCATTTCACATTTAATTACACACATTTCCATGTAAAATACATTGTAAAATACATATAACGTGGCTGGTGCACTGCAGCCAAGGATCTGCTTTCCTGCCTCAGTGCAACACATATTTTTTAAATAAGGTTTATACATTTTATGTTAATCACTTAGACATTTGCTCAGCGCTGGGCTCCCCTAACTCTGCTGTCTGGGACTGCAGGGAACTTTGACTGCAGGGGCCCTTGAAGCGCCACGCTTAGAACTTGAAGCACTGCACTGGGAGCTGGCTTTTCTGGTCCCCTCAGTGGGCAGCTCCGTGCACCCTCCTCTGGTGCAGTACACCAGGAGTTAAATCTACTTTTGGTCCGTCTGAACACTGAGGCCACAGGACTCAATTTGGCTGTGGGCGCTCCCACTGCCTCCAGCCCCCCTCAGCGCTCATGGATACAGGAAGCGGGATCTCCCTGTCCCCCCAAGCAGTGGCGTAAGTTTGTCCCCGACGCCCGGAGGCAAGATAAATATTGGTCCCCCCACCCCTATATTTAGACAAATATATATATATATATATATATATTATATATATAAGGCTCTTCTCTCCCCAATTACCAGAGGCAGAATGCAAATACAGTAGTGAGTGGAATCCGAGGCGAGCGCGGTCCCGCCTCTTCTAATCACACCACCTCCTCGCAGGGGCAAATGCAGGATTTTTATGTGTGTGATTATGTATGCAGTATATATACAGTACACACACACACACACACACACACACACACACACACACACACACACACCATACATGCATATGTCCCCCACATACATATGCACCACAGAAAATATAGGCTGCTGCAATCATTATAGCCCCCCCACCCCCAGCAAACATTGGCCTGTGTAGTCATCTATTGTAGACCCCACCGCTCCATATACATACTTACCCACCCATACCCCTCCCCAAGCAAATAATGGCACCTCTGCATGTGCCATACACAGTGTGGGCGCCGTCTTACCTGTGGTGCGGGAGCAGCAGTTCCCGTCACAGAGCCACCCGGTCCCGACAGGGAGGCGCTATTTCTGCCATTGTGGTTCTCGGTGCAGGAGAGTGACCTCAGCCCCGTGTCCCGGGCAGTGAGGGGGGGACGCGGTGCAGCTGTGCACCTGGGAGCCACACTCTGCCAGGCGGCGACTTCCCGGCACTGAGGTCCTGTCACTGCGCGCTGCCGCTTCGGCTTCCCCTGCTTAACGGATCGGCGGGTGGGCGGGCTGGCGGAGGGGAGTGTTTCTAGGTACTCAAAACACCCCCTCCCTGCTTGCGCGTATTCCGCCTCATACATGAGTGTGTCTCCCGCAGCAGCACCTCTTCTTGTAGGTGTTCTACAATCACTGCAGTGCAGCCACACTCACTGGGTGGAGGGGCTTACAGGCACGGAACTGGAGACGAAGGAGGTGAGGTGCCCCCTTGAGGCTAGGAGCCTGGCGGCAGCCGACTCCGTTGCCTCCCGGAGTTCTGCCACTGCCCCCAAGCATGTGGCCACTAACAGTCCTGCAGCCTGGGACAGTTGTCCTGCCTGCAGAGACTCTTTACCCACTCTATTGCCTAATTGCGGCCAGCAGCCAGCATGGAGTGGCAGCGCTTTAACCCGTGTAGTGCTGGGGTGCCTCAGTGGTAGGATGGACATCAGAAGTCCATCATCATATGATGGTTGGCTTCTGTGCAGCCGGTATGGTAGTATGGAAAGCCACTGGAAGTGATCGTGGATCCAGGAACTGCGGGTGTACGTTGATGAACAGGCAGCCGGTGCGATGTTACAGAGAGCCACTCTGGTACACTGGTGTCTAGTAGCGGATCCAGCAGCATTACCAGGCACCCGTAGCGTTGCTACCATACCCGCTGCACGTATATAAACGGGTTGTGTCTATGTTGCCTTCATGCAAAGGACCTGGACGTGACAAAACGAGTGGGCAGGAGAGAACTTCCGCCCTTACAGCTCTTAAATGTTTTCTTCGTTCTCCGTTCGTTTGGGGAAATTTTTATTTTCTATGCAGCATTGGACGCTCGCCACTCTTCGGCCTCAGTGTCTCGCTTCGCTCGCCACACTTTTCTATTCCAAATAGATTGTGATATGGACCCAGGGGGTTATGGGAAAGGTCCTCTGCATGAAGAGAAACTAGATGCTACCTATATAAATGGCCATCACCAGCGGCTGTCTTGCTGCATCAGATCTAATATCCACCATATATACATATACATCTTCGCCGTTGAGACTGACTGAGCTATTACTGAGAGTCCCCGACCGCTACAAACATTGGTGGTAACTATATTTGACTTATTTTTCATGTTTTGAATATTCATTTTTCAACTCCAGGGACTCTCACTTTCACATATGAATGTGCTATTTCGGATCTATTCCAATTCAGGTTAACACCTGATCAATATTGTTACAATTATTTTAACTGTGTGTTGTGTAAGTTTTTTGAATGTGGAATAAATTGGTTATTTTTTAAATTAAGTGTCTCTGTTATCAAGCACCGACCTGGTGTACATTCTATATTCTTTAGTTTTTGCTATAAGGAAGAGGTTGGCTATCTCCTCACCTGGTGGCAGCTGATATAGGTCTCTTATATATACCCACCAGCACAGTGCCAACAAACCTTATATTGTTTAACATACAGATGTGTCCTCTTACATCTTTGCTCTGTGCGCTACAAGTCGCGAAATGCGTGAGTGCAGTGTGACTTGGTAGTGCCGGGTGTCTTTTTTGTGTTTTTCCCCCGCAAAAATGTGTCTTAGATTCAAAGTCATGTAAGAGGATACACAAGCAGCTTCTGTTGATTAAAATGATATGTGGCATGGCTATATTCTGTGTGTGACTGTGACTGTATTTGTATACAAAATGCTATGATAGACTGTTTTCATGGAAAATACTGTAATGTGGCATTTCGGATGCAGATAGAGCTGCAATTACACACAGAATATAGGTATGCCGCATATAATTGTAATCAGTAGAAGCTGCTTGTGTGTTCTATTACATTACTTTGTGTCTAAGATGCATTTTCACGGGGAAAAAACGCCAAAAATACGCCTGGTGCTACCAAGTCCCACCATGGCGCGAGTTCAAGGGCTGTTTAGCGTGACTGCAGCAAGGATGTAAGAGGACACATCTGTATTGTAATAAAATTATAAATTTGCATTACTTTATGGAGTTATACAAATAGCGCAGCTGTGGATGTCAAGCAAACCCCAACTTTGTAATGCCTACCAGTGTATTTGATGTTATAAAGACTCAATAACTGAATATGAAATACCACCCATGAGCATATGAAATAAATGTCCTTTAACTACAGTACAGTGTATACTGTAATATTGTTATACCTGGTAATCTAATATATCCTCAAATGCCCAGATTATACTAAATCTTTACACCCAGTATCATTTGTCTAATCTTATGGAATATTCAGGAACACCTGTTGTCCGGATTTGAGGAGAAATAATTCCACACCGAAGAGGTGTCTTTTTTGTAGTTTGCCGAGGCACCACAATGGGCTTCTTCGTCCCAAGGAAAACAGGTGTCTCCCCCGGTGCCTGACTTAAACAAACCACATCACCGTCAGAATCCTCATCGTCAACTTCCTCCTCAGCTCCAGCAACACCCATATCCTCATCCTGGTGTACTTCAACACAGGGACGTGAAGTCAGGGGAGGCAGGGGAGGCAGTGCCTCCCCTGTCGTTAATGAGTAAAATAATACAAAGAAGATACTTATGACACATAAGTATCTTCTTTATTATTTTACCTATGTGAAAATCAGTTTGGGAGGCACCGATCGAGGTGCCTCCCGTAGTGATAAGGAAAGGTATGGGGAGCGGGGGGTGGGCGCGGGTGGGGCCTAGCAATGGGCAGGAAAAGCCCATTGAAATAACATGGGAAAGCGGCACCATTAGTGGTGCCGCTTTCCTACAGGGACGTGCTTTCATCCTATGAAAGCACGTCCCTGTGAGTGAAGGCACAGTGATTGGCCAGCGGATCCGTCACTGGATCCGCTGTCAATCACTGTGTGGGCGTCGGTACCTGCGGAGGTGCGGGCGGCGGAGATGCGGGATGCGGCGGGCCGGGCGGCGGAGGTGCTGGCGGCAGAGAGGCGAGCGGCGGTAGCGGTGGCGGGACGCGGCATTCAGACCCCTTGTGCAGAGTTTGGCAGCGGAAGCGGTACCCATTTCAAAAATGGCGCCTCAGCGTTATTTTTGAAATTCAAGATGGCCGCCGCGAGCCAATCATGGCTCGCCGCGTCATCGCCCCGCCCCCTCCCGCTGACTTATATAAGTCAGCGCGAGGCAGCGGCTGTCAGTCCGACGGCGGAGGAGGAGCGGAGAAGAGCTCCTGAAGACGCCGTGGAAGTCCTGGATGGGCGGCGGCTATGCAAAAGAGCTTAGCAGCCGCCGCCCACCAGGTGAAGATGCTGGAAGTCCTGGGAAGGCGGCGGCCATGCAAAAGAGCTTAAAGGCCGCCGCCTCCCAGGTGAAGACGTCGTGGAAGTCCTGGATGTGCGGCGGCTATGCAAAAGAGCTTAGCAGCCGCCGCACACCAGGTGAAGACGCCGGAGGAAGACCCCAGAAGCCCTGGGGAGGTGGCGCCCCCCCCAGGTGAAGACGCCGGAAGCCCTGGGAAGGCGGCGGCCATGCAAAAGAGCTTAAAGGCCGCCGCCCCCAGGTGAAGACCCAGTTTAATAAAGGATTTTTTAAAGAATGTGTCTTGTTTTTTTTTCAATATTTTCTTTACAGGTGGACTACAGGTGCCAGCGGGCCCTTTATGTCCGGGCATGCTGGCACTTGTGGTTCTCCAAGTGCCAGCATGCTGGGGCAGGCTTGCTGGGACCTGTAGGCCACCTGTAAAGAACAATATTATTATTCTTTGCAGGTGGACTACAGGTGCCAGCGGGCCCTTTATGTCCGGGCATACTGGCACTTGTGGTTCTCCAAGTGCCAGCATGCTGGGGCAGGCTTGCTGGGATCTGTAGGCCACCTGTAAAGAACAGTATTAGCATACAATGAACCCCGCACCCATCGCCACCAGGGGTGCGGGGCATAGCACTGGGCTATCAGCCCAGTGCTGGTTGTTGCTCGGGAGGGGGGACCCCATTTAGATTTTTTGGGGGCCCCACTTTCCGAGGAATTCCAGCCCTGGGCTGACTGGTTTGGGGGGTGTTTAATGGCATGGCAGGGGGACCCCACACTGAGTGTCTCCCCTGCTATGGCATTATCCCCCCCGGCTGGTTCTGCCTGGTGCTGGTTGTAGTGGGGGGGGGGGACTGCACTTTTTTTTTCCGGGGGGGGGGGGGGGGGGGTGTTTAGCTGCAGTGCCTCCCCAGGCCCGGATCTCACCGCACGTCACTGCTTCAACAGTGACATCTTCAATTTGAATATCAGGAACTGGACTGTGGGTGCCCCTTCCAGCACTTGCAGGGGGCGTGCATATGGTGGAAAGAGCCACCTCTTCCCGTCCAGTGTTGGGAAGGTCAGGCATCGCAAACGCCAACACACTTGGACTCTCCTTGGGGATTTGTGATACCATCTCAGAACGCACAGTTCTTTTCTGTGCTCTTTCCAGCTTAACTCTTTTAATTTTTCTAGCGGGAAGATGAGGGCTTCCATCGTCATGTGAAGCTGAACCACTAACCATGAACATAGGTCAGGGCCTCAGCCGCTCCTTGCCACTCCGTGTCGTAAATGGCATATTGGCAAGTTTACGTTTCTCCTCAGACGATTTAAAAAACTTTTTGGTTCTTTTTACTGAACTTTGGCTTTTTGGATTTTACACGCCCGCTACTATCACATTGAACATCAGCCTTGGCAAACGACGTCGATGGCATTTCATCGTCTATGTCATGGCTAGTGGCAGCAGCTTCAGCACTAGGAGGAAGTGGTTCTTCTTGATCTTTCCCTATTTTCTCCTCAAAATTTTTGTTCTTCATTATTTTTTGGGAGTTATATGAGACAATATGCGTCACAGGAATGACTGGAATTACTGATGACACAGGACACTACCACTGCTCTGATGCAGCCCAACACGTTGCTATAATTGTTATACTGCAGCAGTGGATATATAACAGCAGTGTATATCATCACTGGAATTACTGATGACACAGGACACTAACACTGGTCTGATGCAGCCCAACAGGTTCTTATAATTGTTATACTGCAGCAGTGGATATATAGCAGCAGCGTATATCGTCACTGGAATTACTGATGACACAGGACACTACCACTGGTCTGATGCAGCCCAACAGGTTGTTATAATTGTTATACTGCAGCAGTGGATATATAGCAGCAGCGCATATTGTCACTGGAATTACTGATGACACAGGACACTACCACTGGTCTGCACAACACAGCACCACTTTATACAGCTACACTGGATATATGGCAGCAGAGAACACCAACACTGTGAATGGCTGGACTGATACAGCACAATACACTGACTACACTGGACTGGTCTTCACAACACAGCACCACTTTACAGCTACACTGGATATATCTGCCTGGACTGATACAGCACAATACACTGACTACACTGGACTGGTCTGCACAACACAGCACCACTTTACAGCTACACTGGATATATGGCAGCAGAGAACACCAACACTGTGACTGCCTGGACTGATACAGCACAATACACTGAGTGACTACACTGGACTGGACTGAGCAGCACATCACTTGCCACCCCACTTTCCCGCCCCAACACACAGTCACTGTACACTGAGGACACGTCCTCTCTATACACTCTCAGAGACTGGAGTGAAAATGGCGGGGACGCGCGTCTCTTTATATGGAATCCAAGTCCCGCGAGAATCCGACAGCGGGATGATGACGTTTTGCCGCGTTCGGGTTTCCGAGTCAAGAGGGAAAATCCGAGCCTGGCTCGGATCCGGACTCGGAAGGCAAAGTTCGGTAGGGTTCGGTTCTCTGAGAACCGAACCCTTTCATCTCTAGTAGAAACCTGGTGGTGGCAGCAAGTTTCCCGCCCACTGCACAGTGGGGGGAGTCAGAAACAGAGGATTCCCTTTCACCGTCAGTAACTGTCTAACAACCCAGGACCAGTGGGACCAAACAAATCTGTGATTGCTATGCACAGTGAGATGCATCTGGTTACAATCACTTGCACAGTAAAACCCACTTCTATTGATCACCTTTTTTAGCTTGGTCTCTTTTCTGTATGCCATGTTCTGACTGGCCCCTAGAAAATGCTTTTTTGCATTGGTCTGAAGTCTGATTTAACTTTCGGCTCCTCAATGCTTCAGCTCTGTTCTCAGACGGTGCTCTTTCATTTTTATTTTGATGCCCAATTGTTCTGAAGTTTGTGAAGACAGCAGGATTGCTTCCAAAAGCACTGAATGCGTCAAATGAGTAACCTAATTTAAATAAATAAATAAATAAATTAAAAAAGCAAGCAATTTTATAGTATTACATAGCATTTGAATAGAGTATGATTAAAATGTAGAAACATTAACTGACAGAAAAGAGGCCAGCTCAGTAAACTTTGAGTACTTTTCCATAAGGTGGGTACAATACTAAAATGAGTACAATAAACCCTTCCCATAATTTATAACAATAGAGTAACCTCCAATAACCTATCGAAGGCAAGTAAAAACACTTGTTAAACTGCACATGTGAAATTTGTATTTGACATGTGTACCCACTGGTATTGTCGAAAGCAAAACAAATGCAAATGGGTATTAAGTCTAAATAGCAAAAACAAAGACATCCTTTCACTGTAGGCTTGGGCATTGTTTATAATATGGCTATTATATACTTTATATACCCAGAAGAGACGGGAGAGATGCTGCTAAAATACACCGCTAAGGATAAGTGTGACTCATTCTAAACACTGCATGTATTCAAATGGGGCGGGGATCTCAAAGAAAAGTAAGGTTAATATTGGATTGCTTAACTCCACATGCACAGGATCTGTATTGCGTTGTTGAACACAGTGCCACCTAACCCGCAGCCTGATTGAGGCAGCAACGGAGAGCGTTCTCGAAAATGGTGAGGTATCAGCCCTATTGTTGAAGCATGCCGAGGCCAATTTCTAAGTCTTTCAAAGCAACTTCACTGGCATAGTTAGCAAGAAACCACCACCATCTTGAGCTACCTGAACGATAGGCACATGACAGATGGTAACACAAATAATCCGATGATGCTGAATTTTCGGATGCCGCAGCAGATAAAAGAAACAGGCAGGAGGCGTCTATTTACACAAGATACCTTCAGCGGCTTCATCCAAATATTACTGCAGATCTATACAGATTCAGTAGTTAATGCTTTGTTGCTAGGACTGCGGGGCAGTCTAAGTGTTTTGTTTCCTGTGCTTATGGAATAGTCTAGCACCACAGTAGTATTACATTGTGAAGGACTGGCCCATCAGAGAGGTGTTTGTCCCCGAAAACCACAATATCAAGTATGCACCTTTAGTGAAACCTGAAATGGTGCTTCTCCTTCATGCCACATTACTTTAGACATCATGAAAAAAATTGTAAAAGATTTGGACTAAAATGATGTAGGTTTTCTTTCCAAGATTGATAGATGACAATTGAATGAAGGTATATTTGAAGGCTCTCAAAATAGATGGAACCATAACTTCGCTAAATTAGTTGCATGGAAATCCTTTGGATGATCTGTGGATGGTGGAGTTTTTGGAAATAAAAAGCAAAAAACTATAAAAGCTAATAGCGGAATTACTCAGTAACTACGTACATTTCTTACATTCGCACCTGGGCTCCTTTCCGGATAGCGGGCCTAATTTAGATGTGGTTGGAGACTGCATAGCTGCTGCTTATTTGGAAGCAGCAGTGAGGCACTAGTATGGTAATGCAGAAGGAGGCACTTGGTATAAGCAGATACCTCCTGCATGCATTAGTGATCCGTGCTGCATCCTAGGATGCAGCATTGTATAGCCTGTGACACCATCGCCTGACTGCGTGACCTATGGGCTCACACAAATCAGCCGTCTCAATCCTACAAAGAGACCTCGTTGCACACCTCCGTTTTGGGAAATGGCAGCAGTCAGACTGGAGCAACTGGAGCAAGGGTGATGGGAACAAGTGATTATGGGATCATTATTGCTGGTTCTTGATAAGGGAGGACCACACTACTCATAAGTCCAAAAAATAACTGAAAGCAATATATTTTCTGAATTCATCCACCCACCTTTTGTGAGGATTTTTTTAAATTTTTTTTTTTATATAAGTGTGTCTTAAACATGCTTTTTGTTATCAAATGTTCCAGTATTATCCCTGCTTTAAACCATACAACTAATTTACACTAGTAAAATAATTACATTTTTAAAATAAAAATTAAACAAGACTATAAAAATATCCTAGAAAGAACGTATTTTAGAAATATCGCAAATTATAGTTGTTTGTTAAACTTATTAACATAACTATACCAGGGTCAATATAGTTAAATTATAGTACATAAAAATTAGTTTAAGTCACAGGTTGAACTCGATGGACAATTTTGTCTTTTTTCAACCTTATTAACTATGTTACTATGTGACATGTTATGAACTGTTTACTGCCAAATTCATGTTCTGCGTGTAAGAGTTAGGCAAAATAACCTTATTGCTGCTGTTGGACACAGCTGTTGTGCAAAAATATATAAAAGCCACAGGCGGTGTCTTGTATGAAAAGATTCCCGCATGTGATTTTTTAATCCACTGCTGCATCGGATCCCCATCGGGCAGCCATCTGCCATCTGAGTAAGACCAAGGCACATCGTAAATCTTCTGCCGGGTCCAGGGAATATGCATTGGAAGAAGTAGACCCTGGCCTCGACACCTCCCCCCCATTTTGTAAACCTGTCCCAGTCATGTCAAACATGGTGCTGCTTAGAGGGCACTGCCAGCAATCGCTCAGAACCCATTCTGCACATGCACAGTAGGGGTCCTACGCATGCACTGTCCAGCCACCATCGAAGTTGTACGCGAACCGCTTTTGAGTGGGAACTTTGCCTCCCACATTAAGGGGTCAAGCAGTAATAACCCTTTTCTCTGGCCATGTTTGCCTTTTTTTCTGCTAAGGAGTTATCACCCCTTTGTCTTATTTAATAAGAGGCATACTGTATATAAATCCCTGATCCCACCGCATGGCTATGCTAAGGTTTGTGGGGCCCCTAGGGCAACTAACTCTTTGGTGACCTAACTAATAAAATTTTCAATATGATATGCTGACGATGTTATTAAAAACTGTAATTACATAACCACAAATGTGTTAAACACACTGTAGTGCTACCAATTTCACATTTTTCCACACTTACAGTATGCCACAGTGGCCCAGAGCTCATGTGCGAAAGCATCTAGGCAACCACCCATTGGTATTATAGCTCTAACCCTAATCCTAACTAACCCCATGTTTATTAACTCTCCTATGTTTCTTTTTTTCCAATTAATATTCAGGTCCTGTTTTGTCATGTGATTTCATAAGCTTCTCATTACCATCACTTTAAATTACTACTCTTCATACAGCAACTGACCACCAGACACAATGGGAAAGTGCAGCATATCAGACAGCTAAACTGTTTCCCTTCTCATATCATCTTAATGGGTTTAGAGCTTCTGCTGATATCAGATTTACTGTAACACAATCATACACAAAGAAGTGAATCACAGTAGTCTGATAAAACGACACAGAAGGCAGATCAGTTATAACCTTGATATTGTCCAAAGAGCAGGTATAACCAATTTTTTAGAAAACAGTTGAAACTAGAAACCATAAAATGCAGCAACCAGAGCAATTGTTGCTATGTTAGCAAAAAGAGGTATCACTGACAACGCAATCATTTATTTAAAGTGCAAAAAAAGCCTAAAGAACATGGCAATGGCAAATGCAAAGGAAAGACTGCTTGCAAATGTTGCACATAACTGCAAAGTATGTCAATGAAGGCTCATCTCACTGTAGAGTACCACAGGGGGGATAAATAACCCTGGGGAGCTAACAAATTTAGAGGGTTACAGATTATTTGTCAACATTTAAACAGTATGGAGAAAATCTACTAAATACACAGTTCATAAATATGGGCAGAATACCTGAAATTATGTGACTAACAAAAAAATAGATTAAAAATAAAAATTAATAAAAATAATAAAGATTGAAACTGGGTTCATAAAACGTGATCAGTATATTAATAACATGCACTCCCATTTTACTGTCGCCATTCACTTACCCTGTGCTCTTTTGTAGTAAGTGCTGCCTCTGAAAGGATTATGGCTTCTCTGAGCTCCACTTCGTCCTTGACTGTGGCTGCCTGCAATGGACATAAACACTAGAAACCAGTTTGATTTTCTTTCAATAGGACGCAGAGAAGTGACATTCCATTAGAGTCATTGAAATACCAGATTCATAAATGCAACATTTTCTTGGGTTCAAGTTCCAAATAAAAAATATTTGTTGGATTTTTTAAAAAAAGTCAGGGCCTACATCAATTTAACATTAACCACTTAACTATTTGATTTCCCAAAAATGGCTCAGCAATTTTTGGGGTGAATTAGGTGAAGAACATGTATTTAAAAATTACATTTTCCAAACATCAGAAAATCGGTTGGCACCAAAGGAACATAGGGAACATTGCGACTTTCATTTTAACAGCCAAGCAGCCACCGGGTACACACCATTTGGAGCTGGTGTGTGTGTGTGTGTGTGTGTGTGTGTGTGTGTGTGTGTGTGTGTGTGTGTGTCAATTATCTGTTTTAATTACTTTCACTTGCAGCTGCCCCACTTTTTGAAGCCCAGCATCACCTGACCTACCTTCCAAATGGCTACATGGTTTCAAACTCACACTCCCATGGCCTGCTATCAACGGTGAAGGAACATCAGGGATGCTGTAGTGAGGATCAATATCTCGGAATTCAAACGGACAGCACATGAATACTACCTACCCGTAAAGCAGGGTGTTACAGATGCATAAATTGTGCAACTTGTAGCCATTTGGACACTGGGACGTCCTTTAGACATCCACATAGCGGCAAGTATATTCCCATTAGGCATGCGGTGACATGCACAACTGCATATGTAATCTATATTATCAGATGCCCATGTGGCTACTACTATGTGGGTAAAACCATTCGACAATTTAAAGAGCGTGCTAATCAGCACCGTTCAGCTATACATACGGTACCATATTTATTTGTAAGGATATCCTTATGTCTATCCCATGCTCGTTTAAATTGCTCTACTGTCTTAGCCTCTACCACCTCTGATGGGAGGCTATTCCATTTGTCCTCTACCCTTTCTGTAAAGTAAGTTTTCCTCAAATTTCCCCTGAACCTGACCCCTTCCTCCCCTCCAGGTACTCGCGGGACTTGGATTCTATAAAAGGCGCCACAGCAGAAGTACCTGGTGTCCGAGCCATCTTAATGTATGGGCACACTGGCCAACTGCCCAGGGAGCCATGTTTATAGGGCCTTCAAGAAGGGGTGGGCTGAGCTTCCAGGGAGGCAGGTAGAGAGAGCTGCCCGACCATTCTGATTGTGAATTACACACAATCAGAGTGGCTAGGTAAGCATTCTCTACCTGCCTTCCAACCTGCAGCCGGATAGTAAATGGCTGTGAGCATGCTTATTGGAGGATGGCTGGAGCTATCGGCCAATCAAATGCTGATAGCTATTCACTGTATGACAGCATGTGGCGAGACCACGGGAGGGGTAAGTTATGATTTAAAAAAAAATATATTCTCTTGAATAGGTGGGTAGGGAACCCAGTGCATTGCTTTATCCAGGGCCAACAATGCTGTTAAGATGGTCCTCGCCAGTGTAGAAGAACCACAACAAATGAGAAGCCTGGAAGTGGAATATCATAATAAGAGCGAGGCCGCTTTTGGGAAATGGTAGGGGGGGGGGGGGTTGGACAGAGAGTAGGGCCCGCAACCTGAGTACCAGCCTTGGTGCATTGAACCATGGCCCACCACTATGAAAGTTAGTATGCTGCTCAACGGACAGTGATAAAGCTGATGTGGATCAGTTGGAGGAGGAGATGCAGGGGTCCCTCCTCATCTCTCCCTTAGCTCCTCCTTTCTTCCTCTTGAATGACTGGGTGCTGCTGAGAAGGAGGCAGACCTGCTGGGGATGATCCCACGATCAGGACCTGGGCAGGGCATAAAGGAGGAGTCACCCTGTCTCTGCCTGCAGTCAGCCATCTGACAGCTGGAGACAAGCCAGCCACGCCCCCAGCCCAACTGTAATAAAAGTTTAAAACCTATGTTTAGTCACACACTGTGACTGTGACATTGTGCAACTAAGTGCCCCTGTCTGCCAGTCACCTCCCAGCTGAGCAAGCCACACTGTTCTGGCATGGGCTCAAGCACGCCTCCCCATGGCACCTCCATCATCTAACCATGCTTTGGGCAATGATCCCTCTTTCAATTAATTTAATATAATGGGATCAGATATCACATAAGGATGGAAGACTGCAACACCCAACAACTGGAGAATTGTTATTATTTGAGAGATTACAGGGCAAAATGGCAGATCTAGAGCGATTGATCACATGGGTTTTTTTTAGATAGGCGGGTGTTTCTATGCAGCTCCATAAAATATAATTGGGCAAATTTGCTTACTATATTAAGGAACCTATTGATCAATACAGCATTCCACTGTAAAGCCAAACCTGCACTTTGCCCTAATAGGAAGTGAAAATGTGCTCACATATGTGCAAATAGGGAAGACACCCCAACACACCAACTGCCACCCCAAATGCTGCCAGACCTCAACAGGCCAGGACTCACTGGTGCTCCCATATTGAAATTTCAGACTACCCTGGCCCCTGCAGTCCCACTTCTGGTGCCCACAACTGGGTAAAAGTGTAGAATTCTAAAGAACATATATATTTTAATTGCATTGATTCTTTTTACTCAAGTTGGCTTAATATAGCTGTTCATAATATTTGGTTATATTGACCCTGAAATACTTGTGTCAGTTTCCAACAGAACTTAATATTCAATTTAAGAAGCTTTTTTTTTTTTTTTTTTTTTAAATCATTAGGTAGGTAAGACAAACTCTGCCAAAACTGTCTCTATTGTACATTAATAGAGAAAATTGTGCATTCAATACCCCTAGTGGTGTAGATTCATGTTGCAGTGTGAATTATCCCTTTGCTTCAGGACCCCCTTACATGGCAGAGAGAAACCTAATGCAATGATCAGACCATTAGGTGAAGTGATCAGCTTGTTTAAATGAGATTGCTCCGTCACTTTTTTTTATCTGTTCCACGGGGAGCGTTCTACATAACGGGATTGTATCGCCATTTAGGCATGCCAAGGGAAAGGTTTGTATGTTCTGATGAAGAATTCCTGGCCCTGGAAGGTTGAAAATACCAGCCATACTGCATAACCTAAGGGCTGTAACACACGCTCTGGTTTTTCCCGAATGACAAAAAGCCGGACAAAGTTTTTGCCATCCGGGAGGGTCTTTCACACACAACAGCTTTGAGCCGTGTGTAATGCTGTACGCATGCGCAGCAGCATCGGCGGCAGCTAAAAACACTGTTGTGTGTGAAAGCTCCCCTTCACACACACGGTCCACTGCCTACAATGACGGCACGGCCCCAGCACGGCAGCCGGACCTTCCAGTGGATATTACCGGCTGCAACCCAGCAGCCGGGCCGGGGCCGTGCCGTGTGAAAGGTCCCTACACCTTACACTGTTATTTACAATACCGGCACGGGAAAATGCCATCCGGCATTTTCCCGGACGGAAAAAGCCGCCGCGTGTGTTACAGCCCTAATGGTTACTCAGATGGCCGATGCTTTCACAGAGTGATCAGATGCTGCATCTTCGGACATAACAGCAGATCACAGAAACTGGCAGGAGGTGTCTATTAACACAAGAAACCTCCTGCAGTATTAGCATTTCTGCAGCTGGGTACACTGGATTCCACAGGGAATAACATCGGGGTGCAGAGTAGGATCTTGATCCGAGGCACCAACAGGCTAAAAGCTTTGACTGTTCCCAGAATGCATAGCGCAGCTTCCTCTATAACCCCACCTCCGTGCACAGGAGCTCAGTTTTGTAGTTGGTGCCTGCAGTGCAGGCAGACAACAGGCAGGGCTGCTCCAAGTAGCCCTCAGAAGAGCTTTTTTAAGTGAAAATTGAAGACTTCAAGGGCTGCAGCAGAGACACTGTGGGTGTTAGATGTCAGTCAGACATCTCCTGCTGCAGCTCCATCACCTCCCCCAGCAGCGCTGTATACTCCCGAACCCTGGTTGCCGGGTACTTACAGCGGAGGCTCCGGTTTCAACATACAGGCACACACACACACCACCGCAGTCTCCAGGATCACGTGACCGCACTCAAGGAGGAGGTAAGAGGGTCCCCCAGGTGGGACCGGCTGGAAATCGCGATCCAGCGAGGCTGGTGGGAGGCGGGCCGTGTGCGCTGGCATGGACATTGTGGCAGTACAGGGACCCCACTAGACCACCATGGCAAGGGCACAGGTCAGTTTTGGCAACAACCGTTTGTTATATGGCCCACAGTACCTGGTGGTGAAGTCCAGCAAGGGGATACGGCTCTGGCCTGTAGCCCCTCACCCAGCAATCCACTCACGTCCCAGACTCCTCGTCTGATGAGGATGGCGTGTATACCGGTCCCACAGATACTGATCCAGATACTTCTGATGGGGAATCGGTCTCTCAGGTGGATGTTCCTGACTTACTGGAGGCTATCAGACTTATTCTTCAAATTACTGATGACCCAGAGCCTGATGCTACCCTTAAGAAACCGGACAGATTTAAACGTCAGAAGGTTGTTAAACAAGTTTTGCCTCACTTTGACCATTTAGTTGACATACGTCAGGAATCCTGGGAAAACCCGGGAAAGAAATTCACACCTCACAAGAAAATGCTGGCTCGCTATCCCCTCGCTGCAGAGCTAAGTAAAAAATGGGAAACACCCCCATCGGTGGATTCGCAAGTGGCGCAGATGGTGGTTTCCTCAGCTCTACCTGTAACTACCGTCACTTCTCTGAAAGAGCCAACGGATAAGCGTGTGGAGGGTTGCTTAAAGGCGATTTACACCCTAGCAGGAGCTGTGCATCGGCCCACTATTGCAGCTACTTGGGCTGCAGAAGCTATTGAAGCATGAGCTCAGGAGGTGGAAGCGGAGCTGCCTTCCAACTTTTCAGATAATGCTAGACAATGTCTCTCGTATATTGTCACAGCCTCTCATTACATTAAGGAGGCGGCTTCTGCGACGGTATTCTGGCGGCCAAGGCTTCTACTACGTCCATTTTGGCTCGATTCTATGGTTACGGTCCTGGTCTGTGGATCTGGATTCTAAGAAAACCCTGGATGTGCTTCCTTTTAAGGGAGACATTCTATTTGGAGAGGACCTCAACAATATACTGGCTGATTTAGCATCTGCTAAAACAGTGTGTCTACCTAGTACTGCTCCTTCGGTGCCGAAAGGTTAAGAGTACCCGAAACAGGCTTGCATTTCCAAAACCGCTAAGCCCAAAACTAAACGTGCCTGGGCTGTCCGTGAGCCAGCTTCCAAAACTGACAAGCCTGCTGCATGACTTGGCGCTCTGGGGGATCCCAGGGTGGGAGTCTGACTTCTAGGGTTTACCCAGGAATGGTTGAAGACCACTTCCGACGCCTGGGTATGGGAAGTCGTCACTCGAGGTTATGCCATATCCTTCAAGAAACGTCCCCCTCATTGATTTTGCCTGACAGACGTTCTTTCGGATCAGGTGAAGGCAAAAACTCTTCATTCGGTGGTACAGTCCCTCCTGGACACAGGAGTGGTAGTACAGGTGCCTTTGGCTCAGAGAGGCAAGGGGTAATATCTACCACTGTTCCTAGTCCCGAAACCTAATGGGTCCTCTCGGCCCATTCTCAACCTCAAGTCCTTGAACAAATTTGTGAGAGTCTCCGTTTCATATGGAAACTCTTCGCTCTATAGTTCTGGCCTTGGAGCCAGGGGACTACATGGTCTCCCTGGACATACAGGATACTTACCTGCATATTCCTATTGCAATGTCGCATCAGCAGTACCTGAGGTTTGCCGTGAGCAACCTCCATTATCAATTTCAGGCTTTACCTTTTGGTTTGACCACGGCTCCGCGAGTCTTCAAAAATGTCATGGCGGTAATGACGGCTGTACTCCGCCGTCACAGGGTCAGGATCCTCCCGTCTCTGGACAACTTGTTGATCCTGGCAAATTCCCCAGAAATTCTCCTTCGTCATCTGGATTTGACGCTTCAGTTTTTGCAAACCCACGGGTGGCTCATCAACTGGAAGAAATCTTCCCTGGTCCCTGCTCAGAGCATGGTGCACCTGGGGGCGTTGTTGGACACTCACAACCAGCGGTTGTTCTTGTCTCAGGAGAAGGTCCTGAAACTTCAGGACAGGATTCGATGCTTCCTATCTCGTTTGCAAGTGTCGATACACTCGGCAATGCAAGTGCTAGGTCTCATGGTGTCGGCTTTCAACATGGTGGAGTACGCTCAATTCCATTCCCGCCCTCTGCAGAAATTGATTCTAGCCAAATGGGATGGCCTGCCTCACCGGATCAGGTCTCACATGATCTCCTTATCTCCGGAGGTCCGGCTGTCACTGAGTTGGTGGATGCAGGACCAACGTTTGAGCAGGGGTCGTCCCTTCTGGATCTCCAACTGGGCCCTTCTGACGATGGATGCCAGTCTGAGAGGCTAAGGAGCAGTGTTGGAGCAACACTCCCTTCAGGATCGGTGGACCAGGGAGGAGTCTCTCCTCCCGATAAACATTCTGGAACTGCGGGCAGTGTTCAATGCACTGAACTTGGCCCAGCATTTAATACAGAACAGACCTGTTCAAGTACAGTCAAACAACGCCACCACAGTGGCGTACATAAATCATCAAGGCGGCACTCAAAGCCGCATGGCAATGAGGGAAGTACTGTATCAAAGATTCTTCAGTGGGCGGAACGCCATCTGCCGGCCATATCGGCAGTGTTCATTCTGGGGGTCCTAAACTGGGAGGCGGACTTCCTTAGTCATCAGGACGTAAACGCCGGAGAGTGGAGCCTCCATCCAGAAGTATTTCAAATCCTAGTGGATAAGTGGGGCCTCCCAGATGTGGACCTGATGGCGTCTCGACACAATCACAAGGTTCCGGTCTTCGGAGCAAGAACAAGGGATCCTCAAGCAGCGTTTGTGGATGCACTGGCAATTCCATGGAACTTTCGGCTGCCCTACATGTTTCCTCTGGTGTCACTTCTGCCCAGGGTAATAAGGAAGTTCAAACAAGAAGGAAGACTCCTGCTTCTGATTGCCCCAGCGTGGCCCAGACGGCATTGGTTCTCAGACCTTCAGGGTCTCTCGATAGAGCGTCCCCTTCTACTTCCGCAGCGCCCAGATCTCCTCGTTCAGGGCCCTTGTGTATATCAGTTTTTAGCCCGGTTGGCTTTGACTGCGTGGCTCTTGAAGCTTTGGTCCTGAGGGCAAAAGGTTTTTCTGAGGCGGTCATTCAAACTATGTTGAAGGCCCGGAAACTGGCTTCTGCCCGGATTTATCATAGGGTCTGGAATTCTTACCTTTCTTGGTGCGCAAATAACAATCATGATGCATACAAGTTTAGTACGGCCAAACTTTTGACCTTTCTGCAACAGGGCCTGGACCTGGGCCTTCGTCTGGCCTCCATCAAGGTTCATATTTCTGCCTTGTCTGTTTGGTTTCAGAGAAAAATTGCGACTCTACCTGATGTTTGTACGTTCACTCATACTTAAGGTATTGTTTCCACTGGCTATTGTCTCTGCCAGACGGGTGTCGGATTTGGGTGCCTTGTCTTGTAAGTCCCCCTATCTGATTTTTCAACATGACCGGGCGGTTCTTAGGATTCGCCCCGGGTACCTACCTAAGGTGGTGTCTTCTTTCCACCTTAATCAGGAGATTGTGGTTCCGGCCTTTGTCTCTCCTAACTTGTCTTCCAGAAAGCGGTCTTTGGATGTGGTACGGGCTCTCCATATCTATGTAAAGAGGACAGCTCCCATTAGGAAGTCTGATTCTCTCTTTGTACTGTTTGGCTTTCACAAGCATGGCTGGCCTGCTCACAAGCAGACCCTGGCCAGATGGATTAGAATGGTGATTGCACATGCTTATGTACAGGCTGGTCGTCCAGTTCCTGCTGCTATCAAGGCCCATTTTACTCGGTCTGTTGGACCTTCTTGGGCGGCCAGTCGTTGTGCGACCCTTGAACAATTGTGCAAGGCGGCTACGTGGTCCTCAGTGAACAAGTTCATAAGGTTCTATGCCTTCGATACATCCACCTCCCAGGATGCTTCCTTTGGACGCCGGGTTCTTGTGCCCACTACAGTGCATCCCCTCCCTTGAGGAACTGCTTTAGGACATCCCCGATGTTATTCCCTGTCGAACCCAGTGTACCCCGCTACAGAAAACGAGATTTAAGGTAAGCACTTACCGTTGTAAAAATAAGAATTTACTCACCGGTAATTCTATTTCTCGTAGTCCGTAGTGGATGCTGGGCACTCCGAAAGGACCATGGGAATAGCGGGCTCCGAAGGAGGCTGGGCACTCTAGAAAGATTTAGGACTACCTGGTGTGCACTGGCTCCTCCCACCATGACCCTCCTCCAAGCCTCAGTTAGGACACTGTTCCCGGACGAGCGTACACAATAAGGAAGGATTTTGAATCCCGGGTAAGACTCATACCAGCCACACCAATCACACCGTATAACTCGTGATATTATACCCAGTTAACAGTATGAAACAATTGAGCCTCTCAACAGATGGCTCAACAATAACCCGATTTAGTTAACAATAACTATGTACAAGTATTGCAGATAAACCGCACTTGGGATGGGCGCCCAGCATCCACTACGGACTACGAGAAATAGAATTACCGGTGAGTAAATTCTTATTTTCTCTGACGTCCTAGTGGATGCTGGGAACTCCGAAAGGACCATGGGGATTATACCAAAGCTCCCAAACGGGCGGGAGAGTGCGGATGACTCTGCAGCACCGAATGAGAGAACTCCAGGTCCTCCTTAGCCAGGGTATCAAATTTGTAGAATTTTGCAAACGTGTTTGCCCCTGACCAAGTAGCAGCTCGGCAAAGTTGTAAAGCCGAGACCCCTCGGGCAGCCGCCCAAGATGAGCCCACCTTCCTTGTGGAATGGGCATTGACAGATTTTGGCTGTGGCAGGCCTGCCACAGAATGTGCAAGCTGAATTGTACTACAAATCCAACGAGCAATAGTCTGCTTAGAAGCAGGAGAACCCAGCTTGTTGGGTGCATATAAACTAAACAGCGAGTCAGATTTTCTGACTCCAGCTGTCCTGGAAACATATATTTTCAGGGCCCTGACAACGTCTAGCAACTTGGAGTCCTCCAAGTCCTTAATAGCCGTAGGCACCACAATAGGCTGGTTCAGGTGAAACGCTGACACCACCTTAGGGAGAAACTGGGGACGAGTCCTCAATTCTGCCCTATCCGTATGGAAAATTAGATAAGGGCTTTTACATGATAAAGCCGCCAATTCCGATACTCGCCTGGCCGAAGCCAAGGCCAATAACATGACCACTTTCCACGTGAGATATTTCAGATTCACGGTCTTTAGTGGCTCAAACCAATGTGATTTTAAGAAACTCAACACCACGTTGAGATCCCAAGGTGCCACAGGAGGCACAAATGGGGGCTGAATATGCAGCACTCCTTTTACAAATGTCTGAACTTCAGGTACTGAAGCTAGTTCTTTTTGAAAGAAAATCGACAGAGCCGAGATCTGTACCTTAATGGAACCTAATTTTAGGCCCATATTCACTCCTGCTTGCAGGAAATGCAGAAATCGACCTAGTTGAAATTCCTCTGTTGGGGCCCTTTCGGCCTCACACCATGCAACATATTTCCGCCATATGCGGTGATAATGATTTGCTGTAACCTCTTTCCTGGCTTTAATAAGCGTAGGAATGACTTCTTCCGGAATGTCCTTTTCCTTAAGGATCCGGCGTTCAACCGCCATGCCGTCAAACGCAGCCGCGGTAAGTCTTGGAAAAGACAGGGCCCTTGCTGTAGCAGGTCTTGTCTTGACAGTGCTAGTAGATGATTTTCCGCCCATCGGAGAATTCTTGTGGCTTCTGCCATTGTCATCCTGCTTCTTGTGCCGCCCTGTCGATTCACATGGGCGACTGCCGTGATGTTGTCTGACTGGATCAGCACCGGCTGGTGTAGGAGCAGGGATTTTGCTTGACTTAAGGCATTGTACATGGCCCTTAGTTCCAGAATATTTATGTGAAGGGAAATCTCCTGACTTGACCATAGTCCTTGGAAGTTTCTTCCCCTTGTGACTGTCCCCCAGCCTCGAAGGCTGGCATCCGTGGTCACTAGGACCCAGTCCTGTATGCCGAATCTGCGGCCCTCCAGAAGATGAGCACTGTGCAGCCACCACAGAAGAGACACCCTGGTTCTTGGAGACAGGGTTATTAAACGATGCATCTGAATATGCGATCCGGACTACTTGTCCAACAGGTCCCACTGAAAGGTTCTGGCATGGAACCTGCCGAATGGAATTGCCTCGTAAGAAGCTACCATCTTTCCCAGGACCCGCGTGCAGTGATGCACCGATACCTGTTTTGGTTTCAGGAGGTCTCTGCTCGAGAAGACAACTCCCTGGCTTTCTCCTCCGGGAGAAACACTTTTTTCTGGACTGTGTCCAGAATCATACCCAGGAACAGTAGATGTGTAGTCGGAACCAGCTGTGACTTTGGGATATTCAGAATCCAGCCGTGCTGGCGCAGCACTTCCTGAGATAGTGCTACTCCCACCAACAACTGTTCCTTGGACCGTGCCTTTATTAGGAGATCGTCCAAGTACGGGATAGTTAAAAACTCCCTTTTTTCGAAGGAGTATCATTATTTCGGCCATTACCTTGGTAAACACCCTCGGTGCCATGTACAGTCCAAACGGCCGTGTCTGGACTTGGTAATGGCAAACCTGTACCACAAATCTGAGGTACTCCTGGCGAGGATGGTAAATGTGGACAAGCAGGTAAGCATCCTTGATGTCCCGGGATACCATGTAATCCCCCTCGTCCAGGCTTGCAATAACCGCCCTGAGCGATTCCATCTTGAACTTGAATTTTTTTATGTATGTGTTCAAGGATTTTAAATATAAAATGGGTCACACCGAACCATGCGGTTTCGGTATCCCAAACCGTGTGGAATAGTAACCCCGTCCTTGTTGAAGTAGGGGCACCTTGAGTATTACCTGCTGGGAATACCGCTTATTAATTGCCTCTAGCACAGCCTCCCTGCCTGAGGGAGTTGTCGGCAAGGCATATTTGAGGAAACGGCGGGGGGGAGACATCTCGAATTCCAGCTTGTACCCCTGAAATACTATTTGAAAGAAACAGGGATCCACCTGTGAGCGAGCCCACTAATTGCTGAAATTTTTGAGACAGCCCCCCACCGTACCTGGCTACACCTGTGGAGCCCCCGCGTCATGCTGTGGACTCACAGGAAGCGGGGGAAGAATTTTGATTCTGGGAACAGGCTGACTGGTGCAGCTTTTTCCCTCTTCCCTTGTCTCTGTACAGAAAGGAAGCGCCATTTGACCCGCTTGCTTTTCTGAAGCCGAAAGGACTGTACCTGATAATACAGTGCTTTCTTAGTCTGTGAGGAAACCTGAGGTAAAAATATTTCTTCCCAGCAGTTGCTGTGGATACGAGGTCCCAGAGACCATCCCCAAATCATTCCTCACCCTTATAAGGCAGAATCTCTATGCGCCTTTTAAGTCAGCATCACCTGTCCAGTGACAGGTCTCTAATACCCTCCTGACAGAATGGACAGTGCTGTGCGCTACCTTGGTGAAGACTGATGTCTTCATGCCGCCGATTTTCCGGACCATCTTCTTGCTTCTGGCTCTGTAAGGGGGACGGCGGCGCGGCTCCGGGACCGAACATCAAGGCTGGGCCTGCGGTCGATCCCTCTGGAGCTAATGGTGTCCAGTAGCCTAAGAAGCCCAATCCGGCTGCAAGCAGGCGAGTTCGCTTCTTCTCCCCTTAGTCCCTCGCTGCAGTGAGCCTGTTGCCAGCAGGTCTCACTGAAAATAAAAAACCTAAGTCTATCTTTCTTTCTAAGAGCTCAGGAGAGCCCCTAGTGCGCATCCAACCTCGGCCGGGCACAAAATCTAACTAAGGCTTGGAGGAGGGTCATGGTGGGAGGAGCCAGTGCACACCAGGTAGTCATAAATCTTTCTAGAGTGCCCAGCCTCCTTCGGAGCCCGCTATTCCCATGGTCCTTTCGGAGTTCCCAGCATCCACTAGGACGTCAGAGAAATCTCTTTCTGCGAGGTACACTGGATTCCACAGGGCGCCCACTTTGACGCACTTTGCCTCTATGGGTTGGCATGGCATTAGCCGCTGATACCGTCTCCTGTCGTGAGAATGTGGTGTACGTGCCTACTAACGGTTGTCGTCTCTTTTACATGCTATTGCATTGGACTGGTTAACAAAACTGAGCTCCTGTGCACGGAGGCGGGGTTATAGAGGAGGCGGCGCTATGCATTCTGGGAACAGTCAAAGCTTTTAGCCTGTTGCTGCATCAGATCAAGATCCTACTCTACACCCCGATGTTATTCCCTGTGGAACCTAGTGTACTTTGCAGAAAGAGATTTAACAATGGTAAGTTCTTACCATAAATCTCGTTATATACACACAGTAGCTGTGTTCAAAGATTCAGCTGCTGCGTGTACTGCGTCCATCTCTGCATAAGGCCCACAATGCGCTAACAGCATGTAGAATTTTGAGTAACAGAGCTTTCCATCTAGGGCTCACAGCAGTGGTGGGATCTGGGATTTGCTTTTGTTAAATAAATTTTATTTATTGAGCACCTATATTATTAAGTGCCTGTTTAGACAAGACCTGGTAAATTAAGCTGCATAACAAAAAGTTCAATTAATTGTTAAAGCCCCAAAAAATCCTAGGTCACTGTTTAGCTGGGAGATTGTGCAGAATTTTTATTTCTGAAAGGCTCCACAGTTTATGGATTACTTATTTTCATTGTGTTCCGGTGGTAGGTCTCTTCCTCAACAATGCTATTACATTTTGAAGTGAGGAATTAGGCTGTCTTCTTGAAATACAGTAGAGAGGTTAAATTTAGGAACATCACTATAGGAGAGATATTCTTGAATGACAGGAAGGTGGCTGCCTCCTGTACATATTGTAAAGTTTCTCATAGAACATTTTAAATATTAAAATAATTCTGAATGGGTCATAAAGCTGGCTGCACATCATGTCTATTATTGATTGAAAGGTCTGATTGACTCTCCAAGCTTTAATTTGTTTGCTAATAAGAAGACAAATCACATGGCCCTATGTGGGGACTGCCATTATGTAGTGTTAGGACTGCTGATATCGGAGAAGCCTTGACGCGGCTCAGCAGCTAAACATGTCTTTGTAAACGCATGCAACCAATTTCTCTGAAATTCTAGTACCAGATAGCTTCAGGTATGGTTACAGGTTATTTTGGTGTGCTGTGGGGATACTAGCCACCCCATTAAAGCCAGCTGATGTGATCCCGGATGATGTAAGGGTCCTTGGGATAACAGACCAGGACGCAATGGCAGACGGTTAACAATTAAATGAGTTCAAAATACTAAGCTTGTCTTAGCCTGGGAACACCAGAATGACATGTACTTTTCTCTTTTTGTTCACTTCAAAACTCTTGGTAGCATTGCTACTAGAAGGAAAAGATATGGAAATGGAAGCGTTGATGTAGAAAGCCTCCTTATGTGAGCAGTAAATGCATATCTTATAGTTGAGCCTGGATGCCATCCATATTCATGTCTTTCATTCCCCATCTCTTTACTAGAGGGTAAAACATCTCCAGTTGGCTGAACTGCTACCTGGATGAAAGTCCTGTCTGCTTTTGTAGTCTGCCTCCCAGTTCAGAAACCCAGGAATGGAAACCCTTGCCCCCTGCCCCCCCTTGGTGTTTGAGATAAGCTACTGCCATAGAATTGTCTGACTGTAATCTTACTGGTTTGCTTGGAGATGTTTCAGGGCACTGGTTAGTGTGAGGAAAGACCTTTCCTCAGTTGTTCTCAAACTGTGTGCCATGGCACCCTTGGGTGCCTCAGGGCCCTTGCGGTGGTGCCGCAAGTTGTTGGTCCAGGATCAATTGAAATTATTTATGGTCAATGTAATAGGTGAAACCAGTACTGGTTGCTGCCAATCATAAAATATGTGGACAAACAGAAGCAAATCTTGTCCCTCACCACACAAATGAACTTAAGTATGGCATATAAACAGAATTTACTTAATTTAATATTTCTTTCTAACTATCTCATAGGAAATTTTTTGCCTAGGGGTGCCGTGAAAAAAATCTGATACTCTAGGGTGCCATGAATGAAAAAAGTTTGGGAACCTCTGCCTTAGCTTATGGACTTTAAGTCTTTGGCCCAAAAAAGTGCAGTTGAGGGTTACCGCCCCCCATAAATGGAGACTGGCATCCATTAAGACTAGAGTCCATTACCAAATGGCAACCAGACACCCCTTGTTCAAATGGCCAGCTAGCTACAACCACCAAGTGAAAGACAGATGAGTCTTTAGAAATAATGTCAAAGGTTTTAAAAGTAATCGCTACCATGTATCAGATAATCCATAAGGATGTATAACTAGATTGTATCTAACACCATAGCAGGCCAATGCCAGAACACCGACAGCTGGAATACCGGCAGCGAGCGGGATACCGGCGGTGAGAGCAGCGTGTCCGCTCACCACGCTTCGGGACCACCCGAGTGGGGATTCCGTGCGGCGGTCAAACCGGGTGTCAGGATTGCGGTGTTGGTAACCTGACCACCAGGATCCCGACATCTGGCAAATTGACTGCTCATGTTTGAACACATTCAGTCCATTTTGTAATCCCCTCCCCCTCCCTCCACCCCCGGTATTTCTGGCTGCACTGATCGTGTGGTACACCCAGACTGGTGTGGTTGTAACCTTATTAAGAGAGCCAGCTATTATAACCTACTCTAATTTACTATGTCTTCCTACCAGTATGTTTTTATATTACCCAATACCACCTCTATGATAATGGGTAAAACTCAAGCAATAAATATGTTACTGTTATTGTTCTTTACCCTGTGCCTTTTTGGAGTCAGTACTGTCTCTTGAAGGATTATGCTTGCTGTGTTCTCCACTTTGTCCTTGGCTGTGGCTGTTGTGACTCCCTGCAAATGACAAAAGGAAAACCTAGAACTTTCATGTTTTACTGTACATAGTGAAATTACTTTTCTATGAGATGCAATGAAATACTGCAGATTAATAAATTTTAGCAGGAGACTCTAGGGCACCAAATCATAAATAAAAATGTGAGGACCTGCATTTTTTCCCCCTCGCCACACGCAATAGAAGCAGTTGCCAATGTGTGTGTGAAACAATAAAATGGTGTATTCTTTATGCTCAAAATGCCATGGAGTGTGGTAACACCCACGGAGGTGGGGGTAGGAATATTGATCTATGACTATACAGACCGAGTAGTATGGGCCGTAATGTGAACAGGAGCTGATAGACCAGCCCTCACATAAGCATGTGCAATCACCATTCTAATCCATCTGGCCAAAGTTTGCTTGTGAGCAGGCCAGCCCCGTTTGGGAAATCCAAACAGCACAAAGAGAGAATCAGATTTCCAAATAGAAGCAGTTCTCTTCACATAGATACGGAGAGCCCATACCACATCCAAAGACCGCTCTTTGGGAGAGAGATCAGGAGAAACAAGTGCCGGCACCACAATCTCCTGGTTAAGGTGGAACGAAGAAACCACCTTAGGTAAATATCCGGGACGAGTCAGAAGAACCTCTCGGTCACGGTGAAATATCAGATATGGGGAACTACAAGACAAGGCACCCAAATCCTACACTCTTCTAGCAGAAGCAATAGCCAGCAGAAACACCACCTTAAGGGAAAGCCAGTTAAGATCAGCTGAACCAAGAGGTTCAAACGGAGACTCTTGTAATGCCTCCAAAACCACCGACAAGTCCCAAGGAGCCACAGGTAGGACATAGGGAGGTTGGATACGCAACACGTCCTGAGTAAAGGTATGCACATCAGGTAAGGTCGCAATCTTTCTCTGAAACCACACCGACAAGGCAGATATTTGAACCTTGAGGGAGGCCAGACGCAGGCCTAAGTCCAGGCCCTGCTGAAGAAAGGCCAACAGCTTGGCTATACTAAACGTGGAAGCGTCATAATGGTTAGATGCGCACCAAACAAAGTAAGAATGCCAGACCCTATAGTAAATCCGAGCAGAAGCCGGTTTCCGGGCCTGCAACATAGTTTGAATGACCGCCTCAGAAAACCCTTTAGCCCTCAAGACGGAAGCTTCAAGAGCCACGCCATCAAAGACAGCCAAGCTAGGTCCTGGTAGACAAAGGGGCCCTGAACGAGGAGATCTGGGCGTTGTGGAAGTAGAATTGGACGCTCTGACGATAGGCCCTGCAGGTCTGAGAACCAGTGCCGTCTGGGCCATGCTGGAGCTATGAGAAGCAGAATTCCTCTTTCTTGCTTGAACTTCCGAATTACCCTGGGCAGGAGTGACACCGGAGGGAACACGTACGGCAGCCAAAACCTCCACGGCACCGCCAGCGCATCCACAAATGCTGCTTGAGGATCCCTTGTCTAGGAGGACATCCAGATCCTCCTTGTGTGAGCTGCAATTAATTATTTTCCGAAAACCAGATCCTTGTGATTGTGTCGAGATGCCATCAGATCTACGTCTGGAAGGCCCCACTTTTCCATTAGGAGTTGAAACACTTCTGGATGGAGGCCCCACTCTCCGGCGTGTACGTCCTGACGACTGAGAAAGTCCGCTTCCCAATTCAGGACTCCCGGAATGAATATTGCCGATATGGCCGGTAGATGGCATTCCGCCCAATGTAGAATCCGTGAGACTTCCTTCATTGCCAAATGGCTTTGAGTACCGCCTTGATGATTTATGTACGCCACTGTGGTGGCGTTGTTTGACTGTACTTGAACAGGTCTGTTCTGTATTAAATGCTGGGCCAAGTTCAGTGCATTGAACACTGCCCGCAGTTCCAGAATGTTTATCGGGAGGAGAGACTCCTCCCTGGTCCACCGACCCCGAAGGGAGTGTTGCTCCCAGGGGCGGAACTGTGGGAGGCAGTGGAGTCGGCTGCCGCCGGGCTCCTGGCCACAAGGGGGCGCATCTCCTCCACTGTCTCCCGCAGCCTGAGGACTGCGCTGCTATTGCAGATGGAGGAGCTGTGTCAATGACACGGAAGCTGCCTCCTGTAGAGAGAGATGGCACTGGCTGCAGCTAGGGGGAGCTCCAGAGCACAGCTCCTCCCGGGCCCTTAGTAAGCCAGCCGAGAGAAGCTCAGAACTCTCTGCTCCTCCATGCTCTGGATGATAGCCAAAGGTAGGCACTGTGTGGGGGGTGGGGGAGAGGTGTATTTGGGGGGAAGTACTGTGTTTTGTGTGTGTGCTTGTTTTTAAGTGAGGTGTGTGTGTTTTTAAGGAAAGTTGTACATTCAAGTAAAAGAGGCATGTGTGTGTGTGATGTGTGTGAGAGTGGCATGTGTGTGAGAGGCATGTATGTGTATGTAAGTGGGAGGCATGTGTATGTAAGTGGGAGGCATGTTTATGCAAGTGAGAGGCATGTGTGTGTGTGTGAGAGGCATGTGTATGTAAGGGGCCCTACACACTCGGCGATGCGCCGCCGAGGTGCCCGACGGCCGACGAGCGACCCAGCGGCGGGGGGGCAGTGACGGGGGGAGTGAAGTTTCTTCACTCCCCCCGTCACCCGGCTCCGTAGACTTGCAGGCAAATATGGACGATCTCGTCCATATTGGCCGGCATGCACAGCCGACATGGCCCCAGCGATGAACGAGCGCGGGGTCGCGCATCGTTCATCGCTGGGGACTCCACACTGCACGATATGAACGAAATCTCGTTCATTAATGAACAAGATCGTTCATATCGTGCAGTGAAATCGCTATGTGTGTAGGGCCTATAAGTGAGAGGCATGTGTATGTAAGTGAGAGGCATGTGTATGTGAGAGGCATGTGTATGTGAGAGGTGTGTGTGAGAGGCACGTGTGTGAGAGGTGTGTGTAAGTGAGAGGCATGTGTATGTAAGTGAGAGGCGTGTGTGTTTAAGTGAGACGTGTGTTTAAGTGAATGAGGCGTTTGTCTTTTTTTTAATATATATCTAGTGTTCACGCTAGGTGTCTGCCCCTTTTTTAGACAGCTGAATCCCGCCTTGCCCGTTTTTGTGCGCCCTGCCGCCCCGCCGTTTGCTGCCTGCCGGACCCCGCCACGTCGCCGGATCCAGCCGTGCGCCGCCGGACCCGGTACGTACATGAGAGTCCCCCTGGGCTAAATTAACCTTGTAAGTATTTTGCAGCTGTAAACATTAATCTCAGTGCTTTCTACCTGGTGCAGTGTGCCTCAGTGCTCTCTACCTGGTGCAGTGTGCCTCAGTGCTCTACCTGGTGCAGTGTGCCTCAGTGCTCCCTACCTGGTGCAGTGTGCCATTAGTGCTCCCTACCTGGTGCAGTGTGCCTGAGTGCTCCCTACCTGGTGCAGTGTGCCTGAGTGCTCCCTACCTGGTGCAGTGTGCCTGAGTGCTCCCTACCTGGTGCAGTGTGCCTGAGTGCTCCCTACCTGGTGCAGTGTGCCTGAGTGCTCCCTACCTGGTGCAGTGTGCCTCAGTGCTCCCTACCTGGTGCAGTGTGCCTCAGTGCTCCCTACCTGGTGCAGTGTGCCTCAGTGCTCCCTACCTGGTGCAGTGTGCCTCAGTGCTCTCTATTTGGTGCAATGTGCCTCAGTGCTCTCTACCTGGTGCAGTGTGCCTCAGTGCTCTCTACCTGGTGCAGTGTGCCTCAGTGCTCTCTACCTGGTGCAGTGTGCCTCAGTGCTCTCTACCTGGTGCAGTGTGCCTCAGTGCTCTCTACCTGGTGCAGTGTGCCTCAGTGCTCTCTACCTGGTGCAGTGTGCCTCAGTGCTCTCTACCTGGTGCAGTGTGCCTCAGTGCTCTCTACCTGGTGCAGTGTGCCTCAGTGCTCTCTACCTGGTGCAGTGTGCCTCAGTGCTCTCTACCTGGTGCAGTGTTCCTCAGTGCTCTCTACCTGGTGCAATGTGCCTCAGTGCTCCCTACCTGACGCAATGTGTATAATGTGCTCTATCTGGCGCAATGTGTATAATGTGCTCTATCTGGCGCAATGTGTATAATGTGCTCTATCTGGCGCAATATGTATAACGTGCTCTAGCCTCTACCTGGCGCAGTGTGTATAGGAGGTTCTAACTGGTGCAATGTGTATTAGGGGCACTACCGTGTGGTGTAATGTGAATTGACACTATTATGTGGCCACGCCCCTTCCCCACGAAACAACGCCCCTAGATTTTTGCTGCGCACCTTCGGTGCGCACTGTCCATGTTTTGCCCATAGGAATGGGAGCACCAAGCATTATAGTATGTACCTAAGTTTGCCCATTTAACTTAAAAATTTACTCTCACGAATGAAAAATGTGCCCTCCCCGTGATCAGCACCCTGCCCTAAAAAAAAAATACTACAGTGAACACTAATTATATTGGCACACCGCTGCGCCAAAGCATCTCCATGGAGACCTGGTGGGTGAGGGAGCACTGTAGGTGTACTATAATGGTATGCTGGTGTCTGTTTTATTGTAATGACTGACTTGGAGTGCGTCCACTTTCTATGTGTATCTATATTACTATTGGGAAAGGTACCTGAGCACCCTTCTACTGTTCACCCTGGGTGCGGGATAGCTACATATGGTATGTGTGTGTATGTGTAGGGGGGCACCAAAATGTATCATGCCTCCGGGCGACTGGGACGAACTTACGCCACTGGTTGCTCCAACACTGCTCCCCAGCCTCTCAGACTGGCATCCATCATCAGAAGGGCCCAGTTGGAGATCCAGAAGGGACGACCCCTGCTCAAACGTTTGTCCTGCATCCACCAACTCTGTGACAGCCGGACCTCCGGATATAAGAAGCTCATGTTAGACCTGATCCGGTGAGGCAGACCGTCCCATTTGGCTAGAATCCATTTACGCAGAGGGCGGGAATGGAATTGAGCGTACTCCACCATGTCTAAAGCCGACACCATGAGACCTAGCACTTACATTGCCGAGTGTATCGACACTTGCGAACGAGATAGGAAGCATATAATCCTGTCCTGAAGTTTCAGGACCTTCTCCTGAGACAAGAACAACCGCTGGTTGTGAGTGTCCAACAACGCCCCCAGGTGCACCATGCTCTGAGCAGGGACCAGGGAAGATTTCTTCCAGTTGATGAGCCACCCGTGGGTTTGTAAAAACTGAAGCGTCAAATCCAGATGACGAAGGAGAATTTCTGGGGATTTTGCCAGGATCAACAAGTCGTCCAGATACGGGAGGATCCTGACCCTGTGACGGCGGAGTACAGCCGTCATTACCGCCATGACCTTTGTGAAGACTCGCGGAGCCGTGGTCCAACCAGAAAGTAAAGCCCGAAATTGATAATGGAGGTTGCTCACAGCAAACCTCAGGTACTGCTGATGCGACATTGTAATAGGAATATGCAGGTAAGCATCTTGTATGTCCAGGGAGACCATATAGAAACGGAGACTCTCACAAATTTGTTCAAGGAGTTGAGGTTGAGAATGGGCTGAGAGGACCCATTAGGTTTCGGGACTAGGAACAGCGGTGGATAGTACCCCTTGCCTCTCTGAGCCAAAGGCACCTGTACTACCACTCCTGTGTCCAGGAGCAACTGTACCACCGAATGAAGAGTTTTTGCCTTCACCTGATCCGAAAGAACGTCTGTCAGGCAAAATCAATGAGGGGGACGTTTTTTGAAGGCTATGGTCTAACCTCGAGTGACGACTTCCCGTACCCAGGCATCTGAAGTGGTCTTCAACCATTCCTGGGTATACCCTAGAAGCCGGTCCCCCACCCTGGGATCCCCCAGGTGGAGACCCGTCCCGTCATGCGGAAGGCTTATCGGTCTTGGAAGCTGGCTGACGGGCAGCCCAGGCTCTTTTGGGCTTCGGCTTACCAGGTTTGGAAGTGCGGGCCTGCTTGTTGTATGCCTGACCTTTTGCTTTACCTGAAGGACGAAAGGGGCGAAAGGAAGTACCTTTAGCCTTCGACACAGAAGGAGCGGTACTTGGCAGACAGGCAGTCTTGGCAGTAGCCAAATCAGCCACTATCTTATTTAAGTCCTCCCCAAACAGAATATCTCCCTTGAAAGGGAGTACCTCCAGGGTTTTTCTAGAGTCCAGATCCACAGACCAGGATCTCAGCCACAATATCCAGCGAGTCAGGACTGATGTAGTAGAGGCCTTGGCTGCCAGGATACCGGCATCAGAAGCCGCCTCTTTAATATAGTGAGAAGCTGTGACAATATATGACAAGCATTGTCTAGCATGGTCAGAAGAGATTTCAGCTTCTAACTCCAAGGCCCATGCTTCAATAGCCTCTGCAGCCCATGTTGCTGCAATAGTGGGCCTTTGTGCAGCACCCGTGAGGGTGTAAATCGCTTTCAGACAACCCTCCACACGTTTATCCGTAGGCTCTTTTAGAGACGTGACGGTAGTGACAGGTAGAGCTGAGGAAACCACCATCCTAGCCACATGTGAGTCTACTGGAGGAGGCGTTTCCCAATTTTTAGACAGCTCTGGCGCGAGGGGATAGCGAGCCAGCATCTTCTTTTGAGGCACAAACTTCTTTCCCAGTTTTCCCAGGGTTCCTGACGTATATCCACTAGGTGGTTAGAGTGAGGTAAAACTTATTTAACCACATTCTGACGCTTGAACCTATCTGGTTTCTTAGGAGGGGCGGATGGCTTGAGATCATCCGTAATCTGTAAAAATAGGATTTTGGTACTTACCAGGTAAATCCTTTTCTTTGAATCCATAGGGGGCACTGGAGTACTCTTGGGATATGGACGGCTTAGCAGAAACAAAGGCACTGAATATTTAAATTTAGAACTCTCCACCCCTCCATATCCCAGAGTACCTCAGTGTACGACCTCAGTGTTTTTTACTGAGCGAACAAGAACTATAGAGAGGTTGACAATGGAGAATTCCTATCACATAACGGACAACAACAAAGTTGACCCATAACGTTACTGTCAACTAAACAGTTGACACCATAACCGATAGACCCTTATAATTTGAACCAATCGGTGAAAATGTGTTACCATAAGCTGCTCTGAGCTTAATACAACCCAGGTAAAACTGCTCTGGGTGGGCGTCCAGTGCCCCCTATGGATTCAAAGAAAAGGATTTACCTGGTAAGTACCAAAATCCTATTTTCTTTTTCATCCACTAGGGGTCACTGGAGTACTCTTGGGACGTACCAAAGCTTCCCTCGTGGGCGGGAGAGCTGTTTGACACCTGTAACAGTAGGCGGCCAAAGCTAGATGCTGATGCCGCAACCGTTTCATAACGTGTAAACGCGCACAAACGTGTGCACTGAAGACTATGTAGCCGCGTTGTAGATGCTCTACGACCAACTGGTCATGACATTCCCACAGAACCTGTGGAATGAGCTATTACTGACGTAGGCGACTGTAACTTAGCCTTAAAGTAAGCCTGACTTGTAGTCATTTTTATCCAACTGGATAATGTCTGCTGAGAAACTGGCTAATCCCAGTTGGCAGCATCATAGAGAACAAACAACGTATCCGTATTACGAACTGTAGACGTTCGGGACATATAGACGCGTAATGCGTGTACCACATTCAGAATTCTAGAATGTGCTGTTAACACAGGAACCACTATTGGTTTATTGATGTGAAAAATAAGAAATCGGAATTCGTCCGAAGTTCTGCTTTGTTATGAGAAAACCCAAATACGGTGGCTTGGAATACAAGGCACCCAAATGTGAAAACAAAACCCTTGCCGAAGCTAAGGCTAGAAGAAAAACGTTTTCCAAGTGAGAAACTTAATCCCCATTTGTTGTAAGGGTTCAAAATATGAAAACTATAAGAAATCTGAACCCAGCTTCAAGTCGCATGGCGCTGTAGGTGGGATAAATGGAGGCTGCACTTTGATGACACCTTGTAGAAAGGTGTGTACCGACGCAATAGAGTCAAAAGTCTTTGAAAATAAATTGACTACACAGATACCTGCACCCTTAGTGCAGATAAACGCAGTTCTCCATCCCACCCCGTCTGTAACATAACAGAATACGGGTAACTTGAAAGATGATGTCGGAAACTTCCGAGCTTCACACCCACCTATATAGGCACACCAAATTTTGCAATAATGAGCTGCCGTAAGCGGCTTCCTAGTTCGTAACATGGTTGGTATAACCAATACTGTAATGCCCTCGTAACATGGTTGGTATAACCAATATTGTAATGCCCTATATCTTTCCTTAAGAGGGCGTCTGAACCACCACCCCGTCAACCGCAGCCGCGGTACATAGGTAAATAGGGGTAAAAGAACGGTCCCTGTTGTAACAGGTTGGACGTATTATGAGCGGCAAAGATCGTGTGCGAGTATTCCTTGGAGATTCGAGAAGCAAGCTCTCCGAACCCCATGAGATATCACTAGTATGACTGTGACGTAACTGTCTTATGATCCGTTTTAGCAACGGAGAGAGCAGCGGAAAACGGTGGAGCCAGATACACGAGGCTGTATGACCACACGAATGTGAGAGCCTCCCCCGCCACTGCCCTTGTGATCTGTCGTTCTGTACACATACTGAGCGTTTGTAATTGTGGCGAGATGCCATCATGTACACCTGAGGGTAACCCCCCCTGTGGATCCACATGTGGGATTTAATGCCCAGTTTCCTGGATGAAAATCCCGACGGGTGAAATCATCTGTCTAACAGATGTCCACTCCCGGAATGAACCCCGTCGACAAGATCACCTAATGGTGTTCTGGGCAATTGAGGATTCGAGCTACCTTCCGCATTGCCATGCGGCTTCTCGGTCCTCCCTGGTTGTTGTGTATGCAACTCCCGTTGCGTTGTCTGACTGCACTTGGACAGACTGAAAGCGAAGCATGTAGTGCATTGTAAATTGCACGGAGTTCCAGGACATTTATAGACAGCAATCTGTCGTGATCCGTTTTAGAACCCCTGTCGCTGACCTTTTTAACTACAACTCCTCAACCTCTGAGACTCTCGTCCAGAGTATATACACCCTCGGCCCCCTGTGGGAAACGCGAATGAAACCCGGGGAACTAAAGCGCTTTGAAAACACATCATTGTTCCTAATAGGCGAATACACCAATATACCGCTAGTGTGCGTGGTTTTTGCACTAATTGTACTAGATGGTATATTTGTTCTTCCTGGTGTAGTAGGTAAATTTCTTTGATTTACCGTATTTATAATCATACCTAGGAATTGAAGTCGTTCAGACGGAATTAGATGCGATTGTTTTTGAACTTGACCTGCCACCGTGGTGTACGTTAGTAGCGCAAGTAAGAGGAACCTCTGTTGAGACAGAGTTCTTATGAGCAGATCGTCTAAGTATGGAACGATTGTCACCGCCAGGGCTCTGAGATGAGCTATCATCACCAACATCACTTTGGTGAATACACGAGGCGTTGATAAGAGGCCAAACGGTAGAACCTAAAAATGGTTAATGGTTGTGGCGTATTGCAACACGCAAGAACCTGTGATGCGGTGACCAAACGTGAATGGGTAAATACACATTGTGAAGATCAAGCGCAATCATGCAATCTTGTGGCTCCAAATATGCAAGTACTAACTGCCGTAAAACCATTTGCAACTGTAGTAAGTGACTTGCTGATTGAGACTGCGACGGAGCCCTCCGGCTTCGTTACCCCAAACAGAGGGGAATAAATAGCCCTGACTCTGTTGGTGTACCAGGTCTGGAAATAAAAACAGCTGAAACCAGCAGAGACTGAATGGCCACCTGGCAAAACGCCTAGCTTCGTCCGACAGAGGCAGTATGTTAAACTGTAAATAGCGGATACATCCATGAGTGGATGTTTGGAAACCCGGCAAATGTAACGTGTAAAGGCGCGCTTCCACAATTGGAAATTCTAGATGGCCTGAGAGGCCGTTAAGCCACTGGCTTGTTGACTTTAGCACCCTGGCGTTACCAGTCGTGACTGTTTTTGTACCACAGCCTTGAAAAGACTGAAGTCTAAAGGGATTAAACGTCGGCCAAAGTATTTTCGTTTTGATACCGGAGGCCTGAATATCAAATTTAGGACCAAACAACTTCTGGCCTTGTTTTGGTGAAACTAGCGACGATGAAAAGCGAGAATCGAGGTAACAGGTGTCAGCAGAAGCTTTACAGAGATACTCTGCAGCTTTTTATTAACAGTGATCGTCATTGTTTCCATACATAGAGCGTCTAGTAACCCAAATGTATCCTTGTCACAGACGAATTCACCAATGACGGATTGTCCCATTTAGATGTGGAAACGGGTAAATAGGGTTAAATGTTAGTCAGATATTCTAAATAATAACTCATTGAAGATCTGTTGTTTATGAAAATCGACAGATTAGATGTTAAAGTCTACTTAGTCTCTGTAACAATTGAGACACTGACTTACTGGTTATTAGCAATGTATGGTTGTCAAAACCCCGCACTATCTGACTGCTGGTCTAATGTACCCTTCTCACTAGTAGGTATCGTTGTGAGAATTGACATATAATTGTCAGATTAAATTATAAGACCAGTTAAATTAACACCTTGGTACCCAAAGGGAAAATTGGACCTTTGGAAACACTGAGACTCCTTTGTTAGAGCTGGCGGAGTGACTTCCGAGACTCCGATCTTACCGCTCCTGTCGAGCGGAGTTATGCTTAACATAGGATCTAGGACTGACACGGCTTCCGGAGTGGAAACGTACAAACCAACAGAATTTGTGGTAGATTTATGTACAGCCATTGTAGTAAACCTTATATGTAGTCTGTGTTGGAGGCTTACCCTACAGACAGACACCACAATAGCCAAAGTAACAGACACTTGCACTAATTAGTAAAATGTTTACTTAAGGTGCGTAATATATATATATATATATATATATATAGCTATGGCTAAATACAGTTTACATGGGCCTATGTGAAACCTGAACCAAATTTCCCACTAACACCCCTGCGCCTCCGGTGGCGTAGAGATGTAGTGTAGGAATGTTCTGGAATTACCACTGGAAGAAACAGGAAACATGATTAAAAATGGCCCCCATGCCATGCTTACATTGAAACTCATAGGAGAAGTTACAATACCTGCTGCCACTGAGAATCACAGTCTAGTATACACTGATATTCTAGTATACACTCACATGCAGGTTACAATACAATCACAGGCAGGTCATATTTAATATAAGCTCTGCCTGCAGTTATTATGTATTAATATCTTCTATAGATAATCTGTTATTATTAATAAATTCTATAGATAATATAGATATATATATAGACTCAACAGCCTATTACACTTGTAGCATTTGGCAGCTGCAGCCACGCAGTAATCTGCCAGATCCCCCACTCCCTCCCCCTTCCCTGTACTCCCTGTAGCGCTGTGTCTCAGCGGGGAGCCGGGAAGCTTATTGCAGGGAGGCGAAGGACCCAGAGCAGCAGTGATCGGCTGGCCGGAGCGCGGCGTCGCTAGGCAAGCTGCGCGGGTCTTTTTGTCCGAGACTCCGATCTTACTGAAAACACCGCTGACGGATCGAAGCTCTGTGCGGCGGGTCTCCCTGTGTGAACACCGCTGGCGGTTGTGGCGGGCGGCGTGCGGGAGGAAGAATCGCCTGTTGGGGGACGGAGCGTGGAGCGTCTGAGCGGCAGACAGGGCACTGGCGTTACAGCGGTCGGCTTTACCCACGGACCCCACACAGCGGGACGGCAGCCTGCGCTGACCGTCCCGTTTCCCCAGCATACCTTTTGTAGAAAGGTCTGCCTTCATGCTGCGACGGGCTTCTATCTGAAAGCTCTGTCCAGCTTCTCAGATCATGGCTGCGACGGGGCTTCTATGTGTAAGCTCCGTCCAGCTGTTCAGGTGATGGCTGCGACGGGCTTCTATTTGTAAGCTCCGTCCAGCTTGCAGTAGACAGTGGGCTGCCTGTGGCTGTGAGGGTGCTCTTTGTGAGGACCGACACGCCATGCGCTGCTTGCAGCGGCACCATCCCGGACCCATGTTTTTATAGAAACTGGGAAGGGAAGTGTAAAAATTAAAAATGAAAAAGTAAAAAGTAAAAATTAATAAAATCTTCCACAAAGTGTGGGAACTCCCACAAGCCGTTGTTAGTGCTTTGAGCACGGAAAAAACACTGAGGTCGTACACTGAGGTACTCTGGGATATGGAGGGGTGGAGAGTTCTAAATTTAAATATTCAGTGCCTTTGTTTCTGCTAAGCCGTCCATATCCCAAGAGTACTCCAGTGACCCCTAGTGGATGAAAAAGAAATTAACTTAATAGCCTCCAAAAGATCAGGAACATCCACATGTGAACTATCCTCCCCATCAGCAGTATCTGTGTCAGAATCTGTGGGGTCAGTGTAAACGCCATCTTCATCAGACGAGGTGTCAGTGACAGCAGTGGATTGTCAGGAGAGAAGAGCTCGCTTAGAGGACCCTTTGGTCATAGGCGAGCGAGGGTCAGACTTTTTAGTAGTCAAGGACTGGTTCAACTTCTTCAATTGAGCAGATAAATTGTCCACCCAAGGTGGGTTAGCTGCGGGGACCACATATGGTTGCACCACCATAAGAGGTCCCATAGGGGGTGTTAGTTTAGTAACTAACACAGAGGTCCTCAAACTCAGTCCTCAGGGGCCCACACAGTGCATGTTTTGCAGGTAACACAGGTGTATTAATTACTCACTGACACATTTTAAAAGGTCCACAGGTGGAGCTAATTATTTCACTTGTGATTCTGTGAGGAGACCTGCAAAACATGCACTGTGTGGGCCCCCGAGGACCGAGTTTGAGGACCTCTGAACTAACGTGTGGAGAAGCGTGGAGAAAGTAGCCCACGGTGGGTCATTATGTACCCCCGTTGCCACAGTCCCACTGGGGGGCAAGGAGCCCCCAGAACCAGAGCCCACAGCTGCTATAGTCTCCTCATAGTTGTCTGTGGCTTCAGCAACACCAGCAGTGTGTTCAGCCCCAGAACCGTTACCTTCAGAAGCAGACATGATATAACTTGTAGTATCAGATAACACAGTAAAATTGGCAGCAGCACAATACCTCTTACCCAAACCCCTGTACAGTGTAGTCAGCACAAGTAGAGATACAGGAGAGATATGGTGACTAAAATCACAGAGAAAAATACGTATTAGAGTATATCTTGTGAAAAACCTATATAAAACCTGACGCACCAAGCCCCCTCAGGTTATAGAATATAGGGATAGCAAGTTGAGTGAGAGACACGAAATGGAAACCAATCAGCAAGCTAATGCACACACCTATAGTCACATGTAAACAATGCAGAGGTTATTACTAACAATAATACTGCACCGGACCAGCTTATATAGCTATGTAGTCAATAGATATAACACTGCACAGTAAGAACTGGATGTATATCACAGGGTACTTGTACCAGAGAACCCTGACTAAATGCACTCTTTCATAACTAACACTGTCTAATTGACATGTAGAATACTTAAGTGTCATGTAAAGTCACAGCGCTGACAACCAGGCGGCTTTACACATGTGGATTTGCCCAAGCAGTCCCAGGAACAGTGTAGCTGTGAGAAATGGCGCCCAAACACTGACAGGGAGTGAGGGAGAGACAGATATGCAGCTCCAGGGAGGGAACATTTGCTGGAAATGGCGGAGGGGCTCCAGGTCTTATCCCTCTGCTGGCAAAACCACGGGGTACTGTGGGCTACTAGTAAAACTGTTTTAAGGGAAAACCTGACCTGCACCCATGCCCTGGTGATCTAGTGGGATCGCCTGTACTGCCACAGTGTCCATCGCCAGCGCGCGCGGCCCGCCTCCCAATGACCGCGCCGGATCGCGATAAAGTACAGGTCCCGCGAGTGGGACCCACTCACCACCTCCCAAAGTGCGGCCACGCGATCCCGGAGAGCCCCCGTTGTGTGTGCCTGACTTTAGAAGAAAACCGGAGCCTCCTGCTGTAGTTACCCGGCAACCAGGGCTCGGGAGTGTACAGCGCCGCTGGGGAGAGATGGAGCTGCAGCAGTGAATGTCACTAGACATGTACACACTGCTGGAGCCATTGAAGTCTTCACTTTTCTTCTCAAAAAGCTCTTCTTAGGGCTGCCCAGAGCAGCCCCTCTGTTATGTGCCTGCTAACTGAGCTCCTGTGCAGGGAGGCGGGGTTATAGAGGAGGCGGCGTTATGCATTCTGGGAACAGTCAAAGCTTTTCAGCCTGTTGGTGCCTCGGATCATGATCCTACTCTACACCCCTATGTCTTTCCTTGTGGAGCCCAGTGTACCCCGCAGCAGAAAAGTAAATAAATGAAGAATTAACCCTACCGCTTTACTATTGAATTTCGCTTACAATGTGCCTTTCTGGAGTCATTGCTATCAGTAGAAAGATTATACCTGTTCTGATCTTTTAGTTTAAGACAGATTTGACTTTCTATTATGGTACAGTGAGTATCCATGTGATGCAATGAAATACCACAGACTGAGGGTGAAAAGACATCTGCGCGATTCCATCATGTCTTCCTGCTTTTAAAACCGTGATAATTTATAAAGCAATATTATTGGCACAAAAAAAAAAACAGACAGACTCAACAGAATCACACAGATACCTGCATCTTGCATGATGTTACATTTCCCCCAGAATCTTTAAAAAAAAGTCTAAAAGGAGTAGATTAAATTTGATCAATGCATTATATGACCAGTTTACAATTATTGTTCTCTTACCATGTGCCTTTTTGAAGTCATTTTTGGCTTTAGAAGGATTATAACTGCCTGCAATGGATAACAAAGTGTTAAATGTAATAGCCTGTGACTTGCAGTCCTCAGTGAGTTCCCTGCGAGTCTGCCCAATGTTTTCAAGTACAGTAACAATCATTTAAAAGGCAAAACCAGGATCCTTTTAGTTAAAGAAAGGTATGTTACACAGAGAAGTGACTTTTCCACGAGAAATACTGCAGATTAAAAAGGATAGCTATCTACCGAGATCTCCAGATCTGCTGAGGAATCTTTTTACAGTTTTTTTTTTTTTTTTAATTGAGTCATTTTTATTGATTTTTAAATTCAACTTACAAGAAAAAGAAAATAAAATAACACGTCAGCCATGGCAGGACAAATGTGGCATATACAACGTCATACAGCAGTTAACCCAGACAGGATATATACAAATCCCCTCATCATAAAAAGGAGTTTTAAAGCGCCATTCGGGTTTCCGGATATTAAAGCCCAGGGACAGAGTACAAAAGACAAAAAAGAAATAAAAATACACAAATATACCGTTAGTATCAATCTTAAAAACTATAACCACATAATCAGCAGGATGTAATGGAGTTCGAGATCGCTGGGGGTGTAGGATGCCAGCTGATCTCGGACTATTTTTATAGGGGCAATCACTTACAAGGCATGGTGTTGCCTTGTAAGTCATCGCCCCTTTAAAAAAACATCAGATTGGCCAGCCTCCCACACCTCCGGCAATCTCGGACTCCATTACATCCAGCCCGAATATCTTAATGAAAACCCCCCAAAAACAATAGACTCCTGCAGAAATATAAAAAAATAAACATATACACCCAAAGCAAACCTCCCCATAACCCCTCACCCTGTATGACCTAACCCCAACCTAGGTATACTTGGATCCCTTAACACCTGTCCCATCCCTAACTACCTAAGAGCCCCAACCCCCCCCCCCCCCCCCCCCGACACAAATGAAGGATAAAAAAAAATGACAAATGACAAGGGTAATAAACTGAATGACCCTAAGCTAGGATATACTAGACTCAGGACTCCCGCAAAACATATGAAAATGGTGTATCTTCCATAAGAAATTACTAATATTTAACAAGCCTGTATATACCACAGAGGATAAAAAAAAATAAAGTACAACATAAAAAAACAGGATCTACAAATTCATGTCAATAAGAAAAATAAAAAGGGGGTGGAAAAGGCACCCCAAACAGCGAGGCATATTAATGTGCTCCGAAACACTAGTCTACCCCAGACCCCTCGAAAGGATGGAATTACAGTAATAGTCCAATCCCAGCTCACTCGAAGAGAAACAGGAGAACATCAAGAATACTTAAACGACAAATCCAATAATCTCGGCACACCCTATACGAGTAGAGGATGAGTATTTTGGGGGACTGTAGAAACGTCAAAACACCCAAGAATGAATGTTCTGACCAGCAGGAATCTGCTTCTACTGTATACTCCAGAAGAACTTACCAACAACCACCACCTACTCAGTTGGTTTTTATGTTATAAACCAGTGAAAGCCAGTGCCAAATAGAGAGCGCAAGATATTGGGGGTCATTCCGAGTTGATCGCTCGCTAGCAACTTTTTGCAGCGCTGCAATCAGGTAAAATCTCGGCAGAACTGTGCATGCGTATGCACCGCAATGCATAGGCGTGTTGTACGGATACAAAGAGGATCGGTGCTTGCCGATGGATTTAATGATGAATCCATTCACACAGACAATAGCAAGGTGACTGACAGAAAGAGGGCGTCTGTGGGTGTCAACTGACCATTTTCTGGGAGTGTTTGGAAAAACGCAGGCGTGTCCAAGCGTTTGCAGGGCGGGTGTCTGACGTCAATTTCGGGACCAAAAAGGATCTACAATTACGGGACCAAAAAGACTGAAGTGATCGCAGCGGCTGAGTAAGTCCAGAGCGACTCAGAAACTGCAAAAAACATTTTTGTGCCATCGGCTGCAAAAGCGTTTGTACACTTGCAAAGTGAAAATACACTCCCCCATAGGTGGCGACTATCTGATCGCAGCGCTGCAAAAAGTTGCTAGCGAGCGAACAACTCGGAATGAGGGCCATTGTCAGGACCGCTGTATTTTAAGAAGTTGCACCTGTTGGATTTACCAACCCTTGCAGGAAATCTTTTGGAAGTCAGACCCTACTAAGGCATGTTTAATTGTGCGAAAGTAAGAGGTGGTGGAATCTGCTCCATCCAGGTGTGCCGTAGGTGTACAGTAGCCCCCATTTGTTTATTGATTTTTTAGTCTAGAGCTGAATGCTTGACTAAGCTTTAATATGCCATCATATTTTTGATTATAATTAAAGCTGTGAACTCTTTCGCCACAGCTCAATTTTCTGTATTGTTGCTCAGAGTGAAAGAGTTCATTTTCCTGAGCTGGCACATGCCGGACTCTCCTCTATAATTAAAAAAAAGTGCAGATTCAGGTGGATATACCACCAATAAAGGAAAATTACAAAAAGGGCAAGGAGTGCCAGTATCATGTAAACCAATTGCCAATACCACAAAAGTGAAAGTCAGAAAAATGATCTCTTAATGACCACTAAAAAAAAATCTGAAATATACAGTATAGAGTTCTTTAATATGGCCAGAATGTCTGAAATTTTGGGGACCTGCCATTAAAAAAACATAAGACTAAGGTGGTCATTCCGAGTTGATCGCTCACTAGCAGTTTGTAGCAGCCGTGCAAACGCTATGCCGTTGCCCACTGGGAGTGTATTTTAGCTTAGCAGAAGTGCGAATGAATGTATCGCCGAGCGGCTACAAAGTTTTTCTGTGCAGTTTCAGAGTAGCTCAAAACCTACTCAGCGCTTGCGATCACTTCAGACTGTTCAGTACCTGTTTTGACGTCACAAACCCACGCAGCGTTCACCTAGGCCTGCGTTTTTCCTGGCACGCCTGCGTTTTTCCACACACTCCCTGAAAATGGTCACTTGCTACCCAGAAATGCCCACTTCATGTCAATCACTCTGCGGCAAGCAGTGCGACTGAAATGCATTGCTAGACCCTGTGCGAAAACTACATCGTTCATTGTGCCTGTACGTCGCGCGTGCGCAATGCGCCGCATACGCATGCGCAGAACTGTCATTTTATACCCTGATCGCTGCGCTGCGAACAAATGCAGATAGCAATCAACTCGGAATGACCCCCTAAGTACATGAAATTCAATCAATCATTTGCCATCCCTATTTACTATTAGTATTCTCTTACCATGTGCCTTTTCTGAGTCATTGCTGCCTCTGGAAGGAGTATCCCTTCTATGGTTTCCACTTTGCCCTTGGCTTTGGGTGTTGTAACTACCTGAAATGGACAAGAATATCTATTAGTTAAGGACAGAAAAAACCTAGAAACTAATGTCACTTTATTCTCTTTTATTCTTTTTTTAATATATTTATTGAGGTTTTTTCACAATGAAACAGAAGAAAAATAAACATTCGTGCAATCACAAGGAAAAGGCATGGAATACAGCCAAATCGAACAGTAGATAAAAATACAGACACAATAGTACCCAGTAATAAGCATAGCAAGATATAAAAACAGGCACGAAGATTCATAATCTAACAAATCTTGTGGTGAAGATAAATAATGTATGGCTGAGAATCAGAAAATCCAAAATTGAGAATCGGACATGCACAAATGCTGTATTACAGAAACAAATAACAATAAAATAAAAAGAGAAAGTGAAAAGGAAACAAAAGAAAGAGATAGAACTAGAGAGGGGAGGGAAGAAGAGACATAGGGCATGAAGTCTGAGTCAGAAAATACACATAAAACAATTGGAACAGGCAGAAAACATGAGACAAATAGTGTGATATGACCAATGAAACACGGACGGGGCAAATTTTAATTAGTCGACCTCCGTCAGGGCTCATCGGCAATTCGACGAAGCAAAAACCATTTAGTCGAGTCAAAGAGAGACAATATATGTTGTTAGTGCTAGGAGTCTAAAAATGCTATAAAGGGGCCCCATTTTCTCTAAAATCGTAAAACATTACATTCAACATTTGGCAGGGTGGACTGGCAATCTAAATCAGGCATTCCCAACCGCGGTCCTCAAGGCACACCAACAGTGCAGGTTTTCGTGATATCCAGGCTGCAGCACAGATGGTTAAATCAAAATAACTGAGCTACTAATTAAGTCACCTGTGCTGCAGCCTGGATATCACTAAAACCTGCACTGTTAGTGTGCCTCGAGGACCGTGGTTGGGAATGCCTGATCTAAATAGAGAGTGTGAATAAAGTGAGAACATAAAGTATCAAGACTAGGAAGGGATTTAATAATCCAATTAGTGAGAATCAACTTTTTCCCCAACCTCAGAATAACATATAATAAAGGGATAAGGTGTCTCTTTTGTGATAGGATTCCACCATCCTGAAAAGTGTAAACCAAGCATTGCTCTGCAGTCTAACTTCAATCTAAGACAGAACATTGAATTAATAAACCATAAAGCCTTAAACCAGAATTTCTTTATTTTGGGGCAGCTCCAGAAACAGTGCAAGAATAAAGCACTGGGAGTCCCACGCTTTAGGCATTTCCCAGATTCAGAGGGGACCATATGTTTTCTTTGACCAGGGGTGATATAAGCTCTGTGTGTAAATTTAACATGAGTCTCTTGAAGTTGTGCCGAATGGAGCGCTTTGAGAATATGAGAAATATTATCCGTAAATTCCTTATACGATATAGGAGTGTTTTAATCAGTTTCCCAACTCTTGACAGTCAGGGACCACAGCTTTGTCTCAAACCCAGTTAAAATATCCCAATAAAGGTAACAAGTTCTGTATGGTGACAGTTTTACTAGGGCAACAAGATGTATGAGAGGGTCGATGTCCAGGGCTGAGTCAGTCATATGGGCGAGGTAAGGAAAGGACATAATGACGTAATTGTAAGTACATAAAGAAGTCAGCACGTGGGACGTGGAATCTATCAGATAAATCAGAAAAGGACAGTAAAACACCACCAGGTTCGAATACATCCTTGATTAATGCAATACCCTTTTGCTGCCAACGAGAGAACTTCACATTGTCTAGAGCCACTGGAAAACATGGATTGCCACAAAAAGGTATAAACTGTGAGTGAGCCGGGTTCCTCTTAAGCGATTTGTTCACAGACCACCATGCCAAGTAGACATCCCAAAAAAGAGGGTAGTACGAGCTGAGGGGGAAGAATAACTTTAGGGGTATGAAGTAAAGCCCGTAGATCATATGGAGCGCAAAGCGTTTGTTCTAGGGGGTAGTTAGAGTACCTGCACTTTTACACAGCCTGAGCTTAGCTAAAGCTATGCGGAGCCTCTTACCGTACCATAGAAAATTAGTAAAAATTGTATCACAATAGCGGAGATCCGGCGTGTCAGAGTATACGGTAGCATCTGGATAAGGTAGGAAAGTTTAGGAAAAATAATGCTTTTCAGCATCGCAACCCTCCCCAAGAGGGACAAAGGTAGAGATGACCAGGATTCTAATTGTGTAGCAATTTTGTGTGGTATCGGAGTGAAATTAAGAGCATAGATATCAGACAGAGAAGGCGGAATATAGATTCCCAAATATTTCAGTTTAGAAGTATTGTGTTTAAATAGTAAAAGGATAGAAGAGGTAGAAGAAGACAGTAGAGTGGGAGCAGCAGAGTTCAGTGGGATGAGCTCAGACTTATCATGGTTGATCTTAAACCCTGAAAAAAGGCCAAACAAATTAATGGAATGAAGAATGGCTGGAATTGAGGTGAGGGGATCAGAAATAAAAAGCAACATATTATCCAAAAACAACGCAACTTTGAGGGAATGGTGGGCAATATGAATACCGTGAAATTCAGATAAGTTGCGAAGAGCAATCGCTAAGGGTTCATTTGCCATTGCAAATAAAAGTGGGGAGAGGGGGCAACCTTGTCTGGTGCCTCTGCCTAAGGGTATAGGAGCCGACAGGTGGCCATTACAAATAATTCTAGCATATGAGTCATTATATAGTGTACGTAGAAGGGAGATGAACTGGTCAGGGAAACCAAATTTATTAAAGGTGTTGAATAAATGATCCCAGTAAACTAGATCAAATGCTTTCTCAGTGTCAAGTGATAGTAAATAGGAAGTGTTAGAATCTGAAGTGGAATGCAGCCACTGGGAAGCTGCGATAACCTTACGGATGTTGGCAGAGGAATGCCTGCCGACTATGAAGCCTGTCTGGTCCGAATGAACAACCCCAGGAAGCAGATACTTTATACTGTCCGCCAGAAGCTTTGTGAACAGCTTATAGTCTACGTTGAGTAGAGATATAGGTCTATACGAGCCAGGTAGATAGGGGTTCCTGCCGGTTTAGGCTGCAAGCGAATAATAGCATCCGTAAAATATTTGGGCATAGAGGGGGCGGTAAGATGGGTGTTAAAAACCGAAACCAAAGGATTTATAAGTTTCAGTAATAAAATTTTGTAATACTCCCCGGAGAATCCATCCGGACCAGGGGACTCAGTGCTGTTACTAGACATTTTAGCGCCGTGTGCAAGAAACAGCATCGGCGCCCCCCCCAGTTTTAAAATAGGGCCAGTGCACGCCTACGGCGCGTGCCAATAGTATAGGGGTGTGGCTTCATGGGGAAGGGGTGTGGCCACAAAATAATACCAATTCATATTTCGAGAGTCCCCTTTTTACACAGTATGGCAGGCAGAGTCCCCTATTTACACATTACGGCAGGTAGAGTCCCCCTTTTACACAGTACGGCAGGCAGAGTCCCCATTTTACACAGTTCGGCAGGCAGAGTCCCCCTTTTTACACATTACGGCAGGCAGACTCCCACTTTTTACACAGTTCGGCAGGCAGAATCCCCTTTTTACACAGTATGGCAGGCAGAGTCCCCTTTTTACACATTACGGCAGGCGGAGTGCCCCTTTTACACAGTATGGCAGGCAGAGTCCCCATTTTACACAGTGCAGCAGGCAGAGTCCCCCTTTTTACACAGGCCAGGGGCATAAGTACATACCAGGTGCCTGGACATATATACATGCAACCACATATATCACCGCACATCCCTGATACACAGTGCACACAGCCACATATATATATATATATATATATATACACATACAGACACACACACGGCTATATATAGCTGTGTGTATGTGTGTATATATATATATATATACACACACACACACGCACACACAAACACTTATCTGACACATTTATACTCTCTGTCTATCCCCGCCCCGGCATCCTTCCATGTCAGTCCCCTCTCTTCTCACCTCTCCTAATGCAGTAACTGCTGCTGGATCTTCCTCTCCGCGAGTTAGCAAGGCAGTGGGTGCGGTAGCCTGGCAGCGGAGATCAGGAGTCTGGAGCTGGCACCCCACTGCCGTTGCTGGTCCTGCCTCTCCATACGGGAGCATGACAGTGGGTTTAGGAGCCGGGCAATGAGGATCAGGAGGCGGGAGCTGGCAGATGAAGGGTGGGGGCGGGAGCCGGTATCCTAATCGTGGGTACGGGAGCCGGGCAACCGGGATCAGGAGGCTGGAGCTTGTAGCCTAAGTGTGGGGGCGGAAGCCGGGCAGTGGGGACCAGCACAGAGGTGGCTTGTAATGAGTCGGTCTGAACAGGGATGCGGACTATTGCGCGCTGGCACACACGTAGTTATGGCCCTGAGGGGACTTCACAGGCTTAAGATATTTTATAGCAATCTGAATTCCTGAGATGTAAATGGGGCATAGAGGGGTGAACATGACTCACCGGGAATAGAGGGGGTAACAATAATTCCCAAAAGGAAAATTCACCGGAGATATCCCTGGGTGGTTGGGTATATATATCACTATAAAAGTAATGCAACAAAGAGGCAATATCTTTACCAGTGAAGGCGTATGTGCCATCAGGTCGCTGAATAGATTGTATAAGAGATGGGGGAGTAGAAGACTTCACTAAATTGGAAAGTAAACGGCCGGTTTTATTACCGAATTTATAAAACCTGTGATCTTTGTAAAATGTATGACTGTCACCTAAAGAGGAAAGAAGGCCATCAAATTTGTGTTTTGCCAAAACAAAGGTAGATTTGGTACCAAGAGTCGGGGTGGTCTTATAAGCTTGGTATGCAACCGTCAATTGAGATTGCAGCGATTTATATGAGGAAGAATGGTCTTTCTTTACCTGGGAAATATATTGGATTATAAAGCCCCGAATTACAGCCTTAGAGGTCTGCTAAAAAAGAATAGGGTCGGATTTCAGTATGGAAAAATTATCAAGTCTGAACTCCTCCCAAAATAACTGAAGTTTGTTGCGAAACCCTAAAGAAGAGGCAAAATAAGAAGGAAAGCGCCAAAGCTTAGAAGAACCTCCGTCTAAGGAAGAAGAAAAGGATATCCAAATAAGGGAATGGTCTGAGAGGATCATCGGCTCAATACGTGCAACAAGTATATTGGAAAATATGGAGTCTGACAAAAGGATATAGGGGGTCATTCAGACCTGATCGCACGCTAGATTTTTTCGCTGAGCTACGATCAGGTCAGAACTGCGTATGCACCGCAATGCGCAGGCGCATCGTACGGGTGCAAAGCGGATCGTTGCTGTGTGATGGATTCTATGAAGAATCCATTTGCACAGCCGATCGCAAGACTGACAGGAAGAGGGTGTTAGTGGGTGTCAACTGAACGTTTTCTGGTAGTGTTTGGAAAAACACAGGCGTGTCCAAGCGTTTGCAGGGCGGGTGTCTGACGTCAAATCCGGGCATGGACAGGCTGAAGTGATCGCAGCGGCTGAGTAAGTTCTGGGCAACTCAGAAACTGCACAAAACTTTTTTTGTAGTGCTCGGCTGCACTTGCGATTGCCCACTTGCAAAGCAAAAATACACTCCCTTATAGGCGGCGACTGTCTGATCACAGCGCTGCAAATTATAGCTAGCGAGCGATCAGGTCTGAATTAGGCCCATAGTCTATTCGTGATATTGAACCATGAGCGACAGATAGACATGTGAAGTCTCTGTCAACAGGTTGTAAGGCCATCCATACATCAGTTAGTAGTAATTGTTGAGCAATAAAAGGGATGCCGACCTTGGGAGGTGGTCTTCTAGGCGTAGCAGAATTGGAGTCCATATATGGGGAGGAAACAATATTAAAGTCACCCCCCCCTGACTAAACGGTTAGACACAAATGGGGCTAATTTATTCAAAATCATGTGATAGAATGGGGTGGAGTGTGAATTAGGTGCATATATTATAAAAGGTATATCGAGAGGCATAAAGGTTAAGGTCTACCAGAAGATACAATATTGGTATGCAATACTTCTATAGCAAAGCATTTTCTTGCCAGGAGGACAACCTCCTAGCCCTTGAAGTGTAAGGGGCAGCTGCAAGGACCGTCCAAGCGAGGGTGGACAATTTATTTATTTCTGGAAGCAACAAATGGGTTTCCTGTAGGAGTACCAAATCTAAATGCATCTTATTTAAATAAAGAAGTGTTTTTTTTCCATTTAATTGGGGAGTGAATACCTCCACATTCCAAGAGCCCACCTTAACCAATGCCATATATCACAAAACACATAAAATAAGCAGATGACTCAGACTTCCTGGTAATTAGAGTAATAACACACAGGGCGAGAAAGAAAGGGAAGGGGGGGGGGAGAGAACAGCAGGGGAGGAGCATAATGTACAGTATACTCCAACAAAAATTTTAAGAAAAAGAACTTCACAATTCACATTTCTGAGAAAAGACAGATTACAAATTCTTGAAAGGCGGAGCTCCCAGCCTTAACTAAAAATGTGTAAGAGGGAGCAATAATCCCTCTGAAAACCAAGTCAGTGACCAATAGAAAAACAACAACAAAAAAACAGTTTGGCCACAATATGCAATAACACCTATAAAAGAACAAAAATACAAAATAATACTACATCCCCTGAGTCGAGATAAAATGAAAAATGGGACTCTGTATAGAAATATAGCAATCAGCATATAGTCAAAACAGATAAAACAGCAAAAATAAACAGGGAAATAAATGTTTAGAAATAAGTGCGTATTCGATACGTCACCGCAATGGAGCATGCCATGCTGTGATCAATGGGGGGAGGACTGTGTAGAACCAACGAGAAAATAAGTCAGAGTAGAACTCAGTGAGACGAGTGGAGGCAACAAGAGGAGAGTTCATGGAAATAACCCGCAGACAGTGGAGAGAGTCCGATATGATGAGACAAAGATAGCAGAAGTCAGTTTCAGATGTCATCTTCAGCCATAGGGCGGGTTTGCTCCTGTAGAAATGCAGCTGCATCATCAACTGAAGTAAAATCTTTAAAGGAAGAGCCGTTGAAGTTTCTCAGATGAGCCGGGTAGAGGAGGACAAACCCACCCCCCCTCCCCCACAGCCCCTGAGCCAACTGTGAGCACACTGGGGTAAATGCTTTACGAAGCCTTGTCAATTCAGGGGAATAATCCTGAAAAATAAGAACTTTGGTATCATTCCACATAAGGTCCCTTTTCCATCGAGAAGCAGACCACATGGTCTCCCTGTGTATATTGTTCAGGCATTTGAATAAAACGACTAGAGGTCTAGAAGAAGAAGAGTCACGGAGCTGTCCCGTATGGTGGGCCCGTTCAATCACAAGATCCGAAGAGTCGTCTTGAATTTCAAGTAATTCAGGCAGGGTCTGCTTCCAGAAATGATACAAGGCTAGCCCTTTAAGAGATTCTGGCAGCCCCACTACACAAGTTGTTTCCGCGAGGACGATTCTCCAAATCGTCCAGTTTTGCCCAGACCTGCATGTCAGATTGTTTCAGCTGCGCTGTTAAATCTTGCATGGATGAAATGGCTTGAAAGTTTTCTCCAGCAGTATGCTCAACTGCCAATACCCGCTTGGCCAGCTATTTACACTGGATCTTAATGTCGGTAACTGCCTGTTGCAGAGCAGCTGCATTAAGTGTGGCTTGTTCCTTTAAAATAGGCTGCACTGTCTCCCTCACAGCCTGCACAACATCAGCATAGGTGAGGGGAGAAGGGGGAAGAGATGTGCGGGCATGGTGTTTCTTAGCAGGGGCTGCGGAAGGTGGCTGGACCTTAGTGGGAGCTGCAGAAGGTAATAGTACCTGGGGAGGCTGATAGTGGATACCTCCGATCCCGGGTCCATACCGGTGGTCATCTTGTGAGGCATGCTGCGGTCCCACTACAGGAGTGGGGGCAGGTGTTTGCCGGGCATCTGGCTGGACAAAAACTTGTCCATACGGTGCCCAGGAAGTTGCTGGAGCCTAGTGGGAGGTCACTGGACTGACCCAGTGGACCTGAGAGGCCCTAGCAGGGTATATTGGGCAGACAGCCCTGGAGATGAGGGGAAAGCTGTCTCACATCAGCCGCGCTGGAACCGGAAGTCTGTCACTTTCTTTTATATGGTCACAGAAAAGTGACTTTTCTATGACATGCATAAAAATACTGACTAGGTGGCACCAAAGCATCAGATAGATATTTTGTTGGGTTTTATTACATATGTGAGGCCCTGCAATCAGTGCCAGATTAAGGTTCACATGGGTCTGGAGCTAAAATGTATTACGTGTGGTGTAGGTGTGGTCTACATTGGGTGTGTGGCCTGTGCATTTTGTGTAGCTATCTCCATGGAGACCATAGCTAATGCCTACCTTCAACCACTTAATAGTGGAGCTATAACAAAAAAAGTTTGTGACCACCATATAATACAGAGCATCAGTGGCTGCCTTAATATAAAGAGCATTGTAGTGACAGCCATATAATACAGAGCGCATCAAAGTGACTGCAATATAATACACCAAGTATCCAAGTGACCTCCATACACTACAAAGAACAATGCAATTAATGATTATATACAAAACTCCAACGACCACTATAAAATACAAAGGGCATCACGTTCAGTGGGTGTGACACCAGTATGGTGTAAGACTGAGAGGAAAGAACTCTAAGGAGACAGGAACGGAGGTCTGAGGTGTAGGTGCTGCAATGGGTGTGAGCAGGTCTGTAGATAAAGGAACATGGTGAAGGGTTGAGGGTCTCTGTATGAAAGGACAGACTGTAGGGATGACTGTACCTGGATGCATGGACAGGGTGTAAGGGTGATGGACCCTAGATGCAGTGAAAGGGTGTAGAGGTGAGGATGTTGAGAAGCAGGGATAGGGTATAGAAATAAGGATATATGGATGCAGGAACAGGGTGTAGGGGTGACGGTATATGGATGCAGGGACATGATGTATGGGTGAGGGTATCTGGATGTAAAGAAAGGGTGTAGGCAGGGCTGTAATTAGGGTTGAGTGAGCATCACTGCCGCACAGAGCAGTGGGCCCTGTGGGCAGCACCGAAGGGACAATAAAAAGCTCCTACAAATCACCTTGATAAGTGCCATAGGCTGCCTGTGACCAGCTGTGTGTAGTAGTTTAAGTTAGACCATCATGAGTGGGGGACCTTTGGACAAATGGCTGGGGGGCCTGAAACAACACTGATGATTGGACTCTTACCCACTCTGCCAACAGCAGCTGTCCTTTGCAAGAGCTCAGGAATTCCTTTCTTGAGAAGATGTCTCAAGTCTCAGATGGCAGACTGGGTTGCCCTGGGCTGCTCCAGGGTCATCCACTGAGGTAGGGCCAGTGCTAGGGTATTCGGCGCCCCCCTGCAAACTATAAATTTGTGCACTCCTACAAATACCGATGTATCCTTATACATCTAGCCTCAACACACCATGCACCACAAGATGCCTGGCTAATTGGTCATATTTTGAAGTGTAACGGGCAAAAGGTTGTAAAATAAGCAATAAGGGGTACAGCACTGTGTGCAGGGTTGTAGGGGTAAGGGTACAGTAGTGTATGCAGGGTTAGGACAATTTTGTGATCACCACACACTCCTGACAGCCTTTTTGTAACCGCCATGCATAACAGAGAACGTTTTTGTGATCACCATACAATGCTGAAGCTATTTTGGGACTGCCGTTTAATATAGAGAGCACTATACAATTCGGAGTAGTTCTGAGCCATACAATATTATCTCATTAGATAGATAGATAGATAGATAGATAGATAGATAGATAGATAGATAGATAGATAGATAGATAGATAGATAGATAGTGACAGAGTATTTATATTGGAAAATATTAGTATGTATAGCGATTATTCATTCTTACAATTTATGATTAACTACCTGCCTGGCATGGTCGCATCAGATGTGACCACACCAGCAAGTGCCTTATCTGATTTGGTCACACAAAATACGACCAGTCAGATACACAGCATGTGTAGCTGCAGGGAAGAGTAACTTCCTGCTGCTGCCTCTCTCAGAGGAAACGGAAGGACACTCTGCCTCCCTGCACCCCCTCCAGTGTCTGCCATGCTGACGATCACTGCTGATCGGTCAGCATGGCAGGACCTTCTACCTGGCGGTTGCAGACAATAGCAGCATCAGGTGGACGCATGGCTGTTAAAATTATAGTAGCGATGGTCGCAATATTTCCAATGGTGCCAAACAATATTAAAAAAACAAACTATTTTTTTTATAAATATTAAAAATTTGAAACAGATTATATATATATATATATATATATATATATTTATTTATTTTTTAACTAAAATAATTTTAGAATATACATGTTCTTCACATAATTCATTCATTAAAAAAATTACAATCTCTAAGCAGTTTTTGGGGAAAAAATATGTCAGTTAAGTAAAAAACTGAAATAAAAAAATTAAGGATAAATAAATTAGATTGTAACTCGTGTATCATTTGTACATTGAGGTGACAGTATCAACATGCAAAAAGATGTATAGGGGAGCAAAGATGGGCAAAACAGATCAAATGTTGAAAGATTATAAAAGATATGGCAGATTAGAAGAGATGAGGGTAAAGGGGGGTACTGACGGGAGAGATGTGTGCTAAGCGATCTTAACACAGACCGATCAGCACACATCTCTCTTCCCCCGCTCAGCACAGCGCTATGTGCTGAGCGAGGGGGGGTGACGACAGGGGGGGGGGGGGGTGCTCACTTCACACAGCGCTGAAGTAAGCGACCCGCTGGATTGAGCCAGCACACACACGGGAGATCCGTGCTTAAACACAGATCTCTCTGTGTGTACCCCCCTTAAAACATAGACAGGGAAAAGAGAGCAGATACAGGGGTATAACCAAGCAGACAGGAAAGGGAAGCAGATAAGGGGGCAAAATAAAGGAGACAGGGAAGTGCAGGCTCCTAGGACACACTTATTGACACAGACACCACTTACTGACACAGAAAAATCTTACTGACACAGACACCCCTTACTGACACAAACACTTACTGTCACACACACTTATTGACACAGACACCACTTGTTGGCACAGATATACTTACTAAAAACCAGAGAGAGACAGTATTCCTAGATTGTGCACTCATGGACTAATTTCATTTTTAATACTAAAATGTATACTCAAAGTCACATACCATTAGTAGGTGACCATTAATTGTAAAATGTAACTTTTATTAACTGCTTTTAAAAGCCAGCCAAATTTAAGTCCATGTGAGGTTAAAAAAGTTAAAGATGTGATATTAAAATACTGTACCGCTATTTTTGTTTTATTTATAGAGATATACGTATTTCTCTTATGTATCCTGCTGTCTGTATAACTAAAAGTGTCTTTAATCAATTACTTTGTTGCTCCTCATTCGATTGTTAGAATTTATTTACACAAATTATTGCTTAGATACAATTGTAACCACCTGGGACATTCCTTTAGTTGACTGTGTATATTCAGTGTTTCTCCCTTCACCAGGTATTTTGTTCAATACAATTCTCTGGGTAATTCCCAAAATTCTGACATCATATGGGTCCATTGTAAACAACACTCATAAACAGTAAAATATTGTACCTTTAATTTATTGTCTAATAGGGTAAATATTAACCTTTCACTGGGGTTTAAATGTATACTATTATATTATGATATTACAGGTTGTTAGGATACTGAGATATGGGTCTGCTATTATCAATTATTGATATTCTTATGGGTACCATTGAGTTGTCAGGTATTTCATAATTCCCTTTATTCACCTCACATGCACTTATATTTCACTGGCTTTTAAAAGCAGTTAATAAAAGTTAAATGCCAATGGTATGTGACTTTGAGTCTACATTTTAGTATTATATATTAAATTAGTCCGTGAGTGCCCAATCTAGGAATACTGTCTCTCTCTGGTTTTTTGAATGTCCATATTTTATTCCAGGTGCACCTTCCGAAGTATAATAAATAAAAAGAATATGAAATAATAATAAGGAAAGGACTAATAACTAAATTATAGTGTCTGTGCGTCCTTTACAATCCTTTATGAGACATACATACTTACGGACAGACACCCCTTACTGACACAGATACAACTTGCTAACACAAACACACTTAATGACATGGGCACCCTTTACTGACAGATACCACTTTCTGACAGACACCCCCTACTGGACATAGACACACTCACTGACAGACACCTCTTACTGACACAGATACAAATTGATGACACAGCTATCCCTTGCTGACACACACACACACACACACACACACGACACAGACACCACTTACTGACACAGATAATAATTACTGAATAGACAACAGTTAAGACACCACATACTGGCGCACACACACACACACACACACACACACACACGCACGCACACGCACGCACACGCACGCACGCACACACACACACACAATAGATAAACTTACTGACACAGACGACAGTTACTGACAAACCCTACTTACTGACACACATGCACAGATAAACTTACAGACATACATACCCCTTACTGACATCACTTTAGACACTACTTACTGACACACACGCACAGATAAACTTACTGACACAGACACCACTTACTGAAACAGGGGAAGATGGAGACCCCCAGGCATGGTGTGTACTGAATCTCACAGTCCCTGGCAAAGCCACCCAGGCGAAATATGCATGTCGGATGGACAGCGCACGTGCACGCCACCACCTTTACCGCGATAGGGTACAGAGACGCTGCCTCCTATGAGTGGATACCGAGCGGGGAAGCTGCACTAGAGGGACTATTCATGAAGCAGTGAAAACTGTGGAGAAGTTGCCTATGGCAACCAATGAGCATTGAAGTAACATTTATAATTTGCATACTATACAATTGTACGGATCATCTGATTGGTTGCCATGAGCAACTTCTCCACTGGCTCACTTCTACACACTTTTCACTGCTTCATGAATAGACCCCATGATAAGTACTGGCAGTGATGGCAATGATATAGGGAACAATTGGACACTACCGCAATTAATTACATGTTGCAGCTCCTTAACTATAAGTGATCCCTTACAAAGGGTAGGGTAATAGGTAGCTCACATGAATGGCACTTTTCTGCATATTCATGCATTTATATTACTGTGCAAATTTATGCATTTAAATTATTGCTTTGACACCAGATTGAATTATATGGACGGATAGCGCACGTGCACACCGCCACCACTACCGTGATAGGGTACAGAGACGCTGCCTCTTAAGAACAGAAACCGAGCGGAGAGCCACACTAGAAAAGTACTGCCAGTTATGGCAATGATAAAGGTAACAATTGGACATGGCCACAATTAATTATATTTTGCAGCTCCTCAGTTATTTGTAATCAAACACAAACCCATAGGGTAATAGGTAGCTTAAGTGCACGGCGCCTCTCTGAATATTCATGCATTTATATTACTGTGCAAATTCATGCATTTAGACTACTACCCAGACACCAGATATAATTATATGCCAGATGTGTCTATATTAGAGCTCAGACACTTGATTGAATTGTAGATTCAATTATATGCAAACTTGTGCATTTACACTATCGTTCAGACATCTGATTGATCTGTGTGTAAACGTCCAGATATTTGATTGCATTTTATGCAAGCTTATGTGTTTTTACTACTGTACGGACACTAGATTGAATCCAAAACCTACTTATTATACCTAATACATTATGGGTGAAAAGGTATAAATCAATCATATGCATGATAACTGTGTGTGAGAAGATGCAAACCAAACATATGTTTTTATTACTGTTCAGACGTTTGATTTAATTATACCATTCATACACCAATTTGAAATATATGTAAATTTGTGTACTATTGTTCAGACACTTGATTGAATTTTAGGTATACTCAAGTACTGAGACCATCGTACAGACACTGGATTGAGTAATTTACCTGTCTATCAGACCTAATATTGTATAAAGATACAAGTTTGTTTAGATCAAAGGTAATGGGGGTAATTCCAAGTTGATCGCAGTACGAAATTTTTTAGCAGTTGGCCAAAACCATGTGCACTGCAGGGGGGGGGCAGATATAACATTTGCAGAAAGAGTTAGATTGGGGTGGGTTATTTTGTTTCTGTGCAGGGTAAATGCTGGCTGCTTTATTTTTACACTGCAATTTAGATTGCAGATTGAACTCACCACACCCAAATCTATCTCTCTCTGCACATGTTATATCTGCCTCCCCTGCAGTGCACATGGTTTTGCCCAACTGCTAACAAAATTCCTGCTGCGATTAATTTGGAATTACCCCCAATATTCAGTCTAATCTGACCAATCACCATATAGTGATGAATAGGATATTTAATGTCACATAAATATTGTCTCCCACATAGCATACTACCCAAACTAAGACTGTAATCTATAGTGGTTTCCAACTTCACTATTTTGTCATCTTTTCTGTGCTCTCTCATTGGTTGCCTTATTATAGGATACTGACAGCAGAAGCACCTCTAATTCCTTGGAGAAGCACCTAGGGGTTCTCTCATCTGCAATCCGAAGATATGATTGCAGACAGCAGAAGCCCCTGATGCTACCTCCATGTGAAACTTCTTTCTCAGTTTATACCATCAAAAGTGGCTGCTCTGTAAAAGAACCTACTAATGGACTAATTGTGACTACAATATCTTTTCCTTAAGATATCCTTATCCATATTGCTACCCATGCGAATAAGTAAATTCTAATATAAGAAGCACATTGATAGCAGAGTCAATACTGTTACTAATTTTTCGTTGGGCACACCATTATTAAGCAATTGGTATACTAATTACTTATAGGGACTTCTCCCCAGTACTCTCATTATTCAGTGCCAAATTACAGGCACATTAAAAGTTAAAAGCAGATACAGCCCTCGGGGCTCATGCGTGTACATAATATGGTTCTCTCATTGTGAATTCGATGCTCATACAGCAGATTTGCAAAAGCAGAAACCAGTTACATGATATGTGCCCCTCTTCCTTCTGACTTTATTTCCTGCTATTATCTCTTTGAGAACAAAATACAACATACGGGACTCTTTTACACATATTTTGACTATTTGTAATCAATATTTCCCATGGTAACATCACGCTTCATAATTTTGTGCTGATATCATAAACATACTAAATTACATGGGATATGGTCGTTAGGTCGACAGTCATTAGGTCGACCACTGAAGGTCGACATGCATTAGGTCGACATGGTTAATAGATCGACATGGGCATTAGGTCGACATGTACTAGGTCGACAGGTGAAAAGGACTTTTTTTGGTGTCGTTTTCTTCGTAAAGTGACGGTGAACCCCAATTAGTGCACCGTGTCCCCTCGCATGGCGAGCAGGTTACCGTTCCAATCATAGTCCACGTGGATCGTTAAGTATGGAAAAATCAAAAAAATGATTAAAAAAAACTCATGTCGACCTTTTGACTTGTCGACCTAGTACATGTCGACCTAATGACCATGTCGATCTATTAACCATGTCGACCTAATGCATGTCGACCTTCAGTGGTTCACCTAATGGCTGTCGACCTAAGTTGAGTCGACCCAACGGCCCGTACCCAATTACATCACTCTATGCTCTGATAGTGACAGAGTAAATGTCTACGGCAACAAATGTTTCTATTGAACTGCTAATGTGATAACTGTAACAAGTAGCCATTTAGATTTCATATGGCTGCCTGATCAGTAACACTTTGATATATTGTTACCTTTTACTGGTATAAAAGCCTATAGCAGGGAGAATATGTGGTTCATCTGTCCCAGAGAGATATATATTTACAACTGTCTGAATAGATATATATAATATTTTTTAAAGGACTATATTTCAGAGGTAAATTTAACCAGCAAATACATATCTACAGTTATAGTCACAAGAGGCACAGCAGTACATAGTATTACCTGATTTTATTATTGAATGTTACATGTTGTTATATCCTTGTAAGTCATTTGAAGTCTCAATGAAAGTTACATTTTAATTGTATTCTCAAGAGTGCCCCAGAAAAATAGAGTTGTCTTTTTTCTTTTGCAATCCTTGTTAGTGTACTGTGTTTTGCCAGGTGTCATATGCCTGCTCTGCTCTGTCATCCACGGACTTGGCCCTCCTCACAAACAGAAGTCTCTCCCCCAAGGCCCTTCCCTTCCTTCATCGTGCATCTGATTGTCATGGGAAGAGGTGGGAATGGTAAGCAATAACTTTGGACTGACAAGGGGGCGGGGCATTGGGTGGTATGCGATGGAGCTAAGGATGGATTCGGGCCAGTTTGGGAAGGGGGGTTTGGTTGAGTGGATGATGCTATTTCAAGTAGCTGGCAGATGAGTAAGCTGAGCTGTTGGTGGTGGTGGGATTTTTTTTTTTTGGTTCTGTAAACATTGGCTGCACTGCAGAGGATCCTATGGGGCTATTTTCAATGGAGGGCCTGGAACTTCTGCTCCATCTGTCCCATTGCTAATCCAGCCCTGCCTACAACAGTTACCATAGCACATGCACTGAAAGCAGGTGTCTGCAGTGTAAGTGACACAGAAATAGTGTTTTTTTATGATAAAGATGCCTTCAATAAGGGTGGACATGGCTAATTTGCCCACATTCACGATTCAACAGTCATACCCAGTATCTCCGAATTACAAACTCACAATGTTGGGATGTATGGCTTATTAACTTTCCACCAAGACTGCGTAGTCACAAGCGGCACAGAACAGCATATAAGAGATTAAAAGTTATGTTTTAAAATTAATTCAGTTACTAATACAAAAAGAGTGCTCTATGTAGGAGATTGATCTCCCAATCCACATTTCTTCTGAGTACTTGATATTTGATTCATGGGAGCACCTTCAGCAGACTCTATCCAATTTTGTATTGTACTTTTGATTATACCTTTTATGTTGGTTTATAACCATTACTGTACATGATTATACAGTCCTGTGCGGGATATCAACCCTGGAATTCCAGACCCTCCAACATGACCCGCCCCACTAGGTACAAAATGCTCTGTTTCTGGACTTCCCTCTTAATTTATGATTTCCATCATCTGTGTTGAACTAGTTAAATGATAAGAAAGCTGTTTCTTCACAGGTGATGGCAATAATAAATTAAGAGGGAAGTCCAGAAACAGAGCATTTTGTACCTAGTGGGGTGGGTCATGTTGGAGGGTATGGAATTCTGGAGAGCTATTTGTGTTTTATTTATAAGTTAATAGCAGCTTGGGTCAGTAATAGCTATTCATTTTTGTAAATCAAGCTTATGGGTGTGGTTAGCCAATGGAAGAAAGAGTAAGAGTGTTTTTGCTTTAGGGAGGTTATCCAGTTGAAGTTCTGACCAGCAGGAATCTGCTTCTATGTTCCAGAAGAACTTACCACCCACCCACGCACCACCTATTCTGTTTGTTTTTATGTTATAAGCCAGTGAAAGCCAGGGGCAAATAGAGAGCGCAAGATATTGTCAGGACCGTGCTCTTTTAAGAAGTTGTACCAGTTGCAGGAAGTCTCTTTGAAGTCAGACCCTACTAAGGCATGTTTAATTGTGTGAAAGTAAGAGGTGGTGGAATCTGCTCCATCCAGGTGTGCCGTAGGTGTACAGTAGCCACCATTTGTTTAATGATTTTTTAGGCTAGAGCTGAATGCTTGACTATGCTTTAATATGCCACCATATTTTTGATTATAATTAAAGCTGTGAACTCTTTCGCCAAAGCTCAGTTTTCTGTATTGTTGCTCAAAGTGAAAGAGTTCATTTTCCTGAGCTGGCCCATGGCGGACTCTCATCTATAATTACAAAAATGCGGACTCAGGTGGATATACCACCAATAAAGGAAAATGACAGAAGGGCAAGGAGTGCCAGTATCATGTAACCCAATTGCCAATACCACATAAAAATGAGCAGGTGTTACAACAATATTCAAAAATAGCAGGGACAGAAATGTCTGAAATTATGTGAACCTGCCATTAAAAAAAGTCAGGGGTCTATTTACTAAGGCTTGGATGGAGATAAAGTGTATGGAGATAAAGTACCAGCCAATCAGCTCCTATATACCATGTCACAGACTGTGGGGCAGATGTATTAACCTGGAGAAGGCTAAGGAAGTGATAAACGCAGAAGCCAATCAGCTCCAATATGCAAATTGACAGTTAGGAGCTGACTGGCTGGTGCGTTTATCACCTTGCACTTATCACTGGTTTATCACTTCCTTATGCCTTCTCCAGGTTAATACATTTGTCCCTGTGTTTGCAAAATGACAGTTAGCAGCTGGTTGGCTGGTACTTTATCTCCGTCCATGTTATATCCACCTAAGGCTTAGTAAATAGACCCCTAAGAGCATAATTCAGGTAGCATTGCAAACGCAATTCAACCGCAACTTCTGAGAATGGTGCAATGTGTGCAGGTCCTGTCCTGCACGTGCAGTTAATGCGGTCGGTCCGCATCAACTGCAAACGCCTCTGCCTGATTGACAGGCAAAAGCGTTCGCAGAGCGGTGGGGGGGAGGGCGGCGATGGCGCATTTTCAGAGCGGTGCTGTAGAAACAGGGGGGGGTGTAGGGTGTGGTTCATTTTATCGACAGTATCTAGGTCGACAATGTTTAGGTCGACCACTATAGGTCGACAGTCACTAGGTCGACATGGATGGAAGGTCGACAGGGTTTCTAGGTCGACATGTGCTAGGTCAACAGGTCTAAAGGTCGACATGTGGATTTTTTTTTGTGTCGTTTTCTTCGTAGAGTGATTGGGATCCCAAATTAGTGCACCGCGTCCCCTCGCATGGCTCGCTTCGCTCGCCATGCTTCGGGCATGGTGCCTTTGCTTCGCTCGGCACACTTTACCGTTCCAATCGTAGTCCACGTGGATCGTTAAGTATGAAAAAATCCAAAAAAAGAAAAAATGTGAAAAACTCATGTCGACCTTTAGACCTGTCGACCTAGCACATGTCGACCTAGAAACCCTGTTGACCTTCCATCCATGTCGACCTAGTGACTGTCGACCTATAGTGGTCGACCTAAACATTGTCGACCTAGACACTGTCGATCTTCAGACCGGATCCCGGGGGTGTAAGCAGCGTTTTCGGGGCGGCTGCATGTCATCACATGCAGCCACTCCAATCAAAAAAATGGCGGCAGGGCTCCTGCCGGTGCAGCCAGGCTTCGCCAGCAGGAGGCTTCCAAAGTTTCTGCGACCACGCTCTATTTGCCGCATGGTTGCAATTAGAGCATGATCGCAGTTGGTGGGCAGCAGGTAGCATGCTGTGTGGACTTGCACAGCGATGGGCGGCTCCCAGCATGCAATTGCAAGAGTAGCAGTTTCTGCTAAAAAGCAGAATCTGCAACTCTTACTGAATTAGGCCCTAAGTACGGGAAATTCAATCAATACAAGCAATAATAAGATTTTACTCACCGGTAAATCTATTTCTCGTAGTCCGTAGTGGATGCTGGGAACTCCGTAAGGACCATGGGGAATAGACGGGCTCCGCAGGAGACTGGGCACTCTAAAAGAAAGATTAGGTACTATCTGGTGTGCACTGGCTCCTCCCTCTATGCCCCTCCTCCAGACCTCAGTTAGGATACTGTGCCCGGAAGAGCTGACACAATAAGGAAGGATTTTGAATCCCGGGTAAGACTCATACCAGCCACACCAATCACACCATATAACTCGTGATACTATACCCAGTTAACAGTATGAAATATAACTGAGCCTCTCAACAGATGGCTCAACAATAACCCTTTAGTTAGGCAATAACTATATACAAGTATTGCAGACAAACCGCACTTGGGATGGGCGCCCAGCATCCACTACGGACTACGAGAAATAGATTTACCGGTGAGTAAAATCTTATTTTCTCTGACGTCCTAGTGGATGCTGGGAACTCCGTAAGGACCATGGGGATTATACCAAAGCTCCCAAACGGGCGGGAGAGTGCGGATGACTCTGCAGCACCGAATGAGAGAACTCAAGGTCCTCCTCAGCCAGGGTATCAAATTTGTAGAATTTAGCAAACGTGTTTGCCCCTGACCAAGTTGCAGCTCGGCAAAGTTGTAAAGCCGAGATCCCTCGGGCAGCAGCCCAAGATGAGCCCACCTTCCTTGTGGAATGGGCTTTTACTGAATTAGGAAGCGGCAATCCAGCCGCAGAATGCGCCAGCTGAATTGTGCTACAAATCCAGCGAGCAATAGTCTGCTTAGAAGCAGGAGCACCTATTTTGTTGGGTGCATACAGGATAAAAAGCGAGTCAGTTTTCCTGACTCCAGCCGTCCTGGAAACATACATTTTCAAGGCCCTGACTACGTCCAGTAACTTGGAATCTTCCAAGTCCCTAGTAGCCGCAGGCACTACAATAGGTTGGTTCAAGTGAAAAGCTGATACCACCTTAGGGAGAAACTGGGGACGAGTCCTCAATTCTGCCCTATCCATATGGAAAATCAGATAAGGGCTTTTACATGACAAAGCCGCCAATTCTGACACCCGCCTGGCCGAAGCCAAGGCCAATAACATGACCACTTTCCACGTGAGATATTTCAGATCCACAGTTTTAAGTGGCTCAAACCAATGTGATTTCAGGAAACTCAACACCACATTGAGATCCCAAGGTGCCACAGGAGGCACAAAAGGGGGCTGAATATGAAGCACTCCCTTTACAAAAGTCTGAACTTCAGGCAGTGAAGCCAGTTCTTTCTGGAAGAAAATCGACAGAGCCGAAATCTGGACCTTAATGGAACCCAATTTTAGGCCCATAGTCACTCCTGACTGTAGGAAGTGCAGAAAACGACCCAGCTGAAATTCCTCTGTAGGGGCCTTCCTGGCCTCACACCACGCAACATATTTTCGCCAAATACGGTGATAATGGTTTGCGGTTACTTCTTTCCTGGCTTTTATCAGCGTAGGAATGACTTCCTCCGGAATGCCCTTTTCCTTTAGGATCCGGAATTCAACCGCCATGCCGTCAAACGCAGCCGCGGTAAGTCTTGGAACAGACAGGGCCCCTGCTGTAGCAGATCCTGTCTGAGCGGTAGAGGCCATGTGTCCTCTGATATCATTTCTTGAAGTTCTGGGTACCAAGCTCTTCTTGGCCAATCCGGAACCACGAGTATCGTTCTTACTCTTCGCCTTCTTATTATTCTCAGTTCCTTTGGTATGAGAGGCAGAGGAGGGAACACATAAACCGACTGGTACACCCACGGTGTCACTAAAGCGTCCACAGCTATCGCCTGAGGGTCCCTTGACCTGGCGCAATATCTCTTTAGCTTTTTGTTGAGGCGGGACGCCATCATGTCCACCTGTGGCCTTCCCCAACGGTTTACCAACAGTTGGAAGACTTCTGGATGAAGTCCCCACTCTCCCGGGTGTAGGTCGTGTCTGCTGAGGAAGTCTGCTTCCCAGTTGTCTACTCCCGGAATGAACACTGCTGACAGTGCTATGACGTGATTTTCCGCCCATCGGAGAATCCTTGTGGCTTCTGCCATCGCCATCCTGCTTCTTGTGCCGCCTTGTCGGTTTACATGGGCGACTGCCGTGATGTTGTCTGATTGGATCAGTACCGGCTGGTTTTGAAGCAGAGGCCTTGCCTGACTTAGGGCATTGTAAATGGCCCTCAGTTCCAGAATATTTATGTGTAGGGACGACTCCTGACTTGACCAAAGTCCCTGGAAATTTCTTCCCTGTGTGACTGCCCCCCAGCCTCGAAGGCTGGCATCCGTGGTCACCAGGACCCAGTCCTGTATGCCGAATCTGCGGCCCTCTAGAAGATGAGCACTCTGCAGCCACCATAGTAGAGACACCCTGGTCCTTGGAGACAGGGTTATCAGTCGATGCATCTGAAGATGCGATCCCGACCACTTGTCCAAGAGGTCCCACTGGAAGGTCCTTGCATGGAACCTGCCGAATGGAATTGCTTCATATGAAGCCACCATTTTTCCCAGGACTCGTGTGCAGTGATGCACCGATACCTGTTTTGGTTTCAGGAGGTCTCTGACTAGAGATGACAGCTCCTTGGCTTTCTCCTGCGGGAGAAATACTTTTTTCTGTTCTGTGTCCAGAACCATCCCCAGGAACAGCAGGCGTGTGGAAGGAACCAGCTGTGACTTTGGAATGTTTAGAATCCAGCCGTGCTGTTGTAGCACTTCCCGAGATAGTGCTACTCCGACCAACAACTGCTCCTTGGACCTCGCCTTTATAAGGAGATCGTCCAAGTACGGGATAATTAAAACTCCCTTTTTTCGAAGGAGTATCATCATTTCTGCCATTACCTTGGTAAACACCCTCGGTGCCGTGGACAGTCCAAACGGCAGTGTCTAGAATTGGTAATGACAATCCTGTACCACAAATCTGAGGTACTCTTGGTGAGGAAGGTAAATGGGGACATGCAGGTAAGCATCCTTGATGTCCAGGGATACCATGTAATCCCCCTCGTCCAGGCTTGCAATAACCGCCCTGAGCGATTCCATCTTGAACTTGAATCTTTTTGTGTATGTGTTCAAGGATTTCAAATTTAAAATGGGTCTCACCGAACCGTCCGGTTTCGGTACCACAAACAGTGTGGAATAGTAACCCCGTCCTTGTTGAAGTAGGGGCACCTTGACTATCACCTGCTGGGAATACAGCTTGTGAATTGCCTCTAGCACAGCCTCCCTGCCCGAGGGAGTTGTCGGCAAGGCAGATTTGAGGAAACGGCGGGGGGGAGACGCCTCGAATTCCAGCTTGTACCCCTGAGATACTACTTGAAGGATCCAGGGATCCACCCGTGAGCGAACCCACTGATCGCTGAAATTTTTGAGGCGGCCCCCCACCGTACCTGGCTCCGCCTGTGGAGCCCCACTGTCATGCGGCGGATTTGGAAGAAGCGGGGGAGGACTTTTGTTCCTGGGAACCTGCTGTTTGTTGCAGCTTTTTTTCCCCTACCTCTGCCTCTAGACAGAAAGGACCCGCCTTTTCCCCGCCTGTTTTTCTGGGGTCGAAAGGACTGTACCTGATAATACGGCGCTTTCTTAGGCTGTGAGGGGACATGGGGCAAAAATGCTGACTTCCCAGCTGTTGCTGTGGAAACTAGGTCTGAGAGACCATCCCCGAATAACTCCTCACCCTTATAAGGGAAAACTTCCATGTGCCTTTTTGAATCTGCATCCCCTGTCCACTGCCGAGTCCATAAGCCTCTCCTAGCAGAAATGGACAATGCACTTATTCTAGATGCCAGCCGGCAGATCTCCCTCATCTCTCATGTATAAGACTGAGTCTTTTATATGCTCTACGGTTAGCAATATAGTCTAGTCACCCTGTCTAGGGTGTCAATATTTTCCGACAGGGAATCTGACCATGCAGCAGCAGCACTGCACATCCACGCTGAAGCAATAGCTGGTCTCAGTATAACACCAGTGTGTGTATATATAGACTTCAGGATAGCCTCCTGCTTTCTATCAGCAGGTTCCTTTAGGGCGGCCGTATCCGGAGACGGTAGTGCCACCTTTTTTGACAAACGTGTGAGCGCTTTATCCACCCTAGGGGGAGTTTCCCAACGTGACCTATCCTCTGGCGAGAAAGGGAACGCCATTAGTGATTTTTTTGAAATTACCAATTTTTTTTCGGGGAAAGCCCACGCTTCTTCACACACTTCATTTAATTCTTCAGATGGGGGAAAAACTATTGGTAGTTTTTTCTCCCCAAACATAATACCCTTTTTTGAGGTACCTGGGTTTATATCAGAAATGTGTAATACCTCTTTCATTGCCTCAATCATGCAACGAATGGCCCTAGTGGACATTAAATTTGACTCATCGTCGTCGACACTGGTATCAGTATCCGTGTCGACATCTGTGTCTGCCATCTGAGGTAGTGGGTGCTTTAGAGCCCCTGATGGCCTTTGAGTCGTCTGGGCAGGCACGAGCTGAGAAGCCGGCTGTCCCGCATTTGGCATGTCGTCAAATTTTTTATGTAAGGAGTCGACACTTGCACGTAATTCCTTCCATAAGTCCATCCACTCAGGTGTCTGCCCCGCAGGGGGTGACATCACATTTATAGGCATCTGCTCTGCCTCCACATAAGCCTCCTCATCAAACATGTCGACACAGTCGTACCGACACACCGCACACACACAGGGAATGCTCTTAAAGGAGACAGGACCCCACAAAAGCCCTTTGGGGAGACAGAGAGAGAGTATGCCAGCACACACCAGAGCGCTATATAATGCAGGGACTAACTGAATTATGTCCCCTTATAGCTGCTATAAGTTACACTGCGCCTAAATTTAGTGCCCCCCCCTCTCTTTTTTACCCTTTCTGTAGTGTAGACTGCAGGGGAGAGCCAGGGAGCTTCCTTCCAGCGGAACTGGGAGGGAGAAATGGCGCCAGTGTGCTGAGGGAGATGGCTCCGCCCCTTTTTCGGCTGACTTTTCTCCCGCTTTTTTATGGATTCTGGCAGGGGTAATTACCACATATATAGCCTCTGGGGCTATATATTGTGATTATTTTGCCAGCCAAGGTGTTTTTTTGCTGCTCAGGGCGCCCCCCCCCAGCGCCCTGCACCCTCAGTGACCGGAGTGTGAAGTGTGTATGAGGAGCAATGGCGCACAGCTGCAGTGCTGTGCGCTACCTTGGTGAAGACTGAAGTCTTCTGCCGCCGATTTTCCGGACCATCTTCATGCTTCTGGCTCTGTAAGGGGGACGGCGGCGCGGCTCCGGGAACGAACACCAAGGACGGGTCCTGCGGTCGATCCCTCTGGAGCTAATGGTGTCCAGTAGCCTAAGAAGCCGAAGCTAGCTGCAAGCAGGTAGGTTCGCTTCTTCTCCCCTTAGTCCCTCGTTGCAGTGAGCCTGTTGCCAGCAGGTCTCACTGTAAAATAAAAAACCTAACATATACTTTCTTTCTAGGAGCTCAGGAGAGCCCCTAGTGTGCATCCAGCTCGGCCGGGCACAGAAATCTAACTGAGGTCTGGAGGAGGGGCATAGAGGGAGGAGCCAGTGCACACCAGATAGTACCTAATCTTTCTTTTAGAGTGCCCAGTCTCCTGCGGAGCCCGTCTATTCCCCATGGTCCTTACAAAGTTCCCAGCATCCACTAGGACGTCAGAGAAAATTTACCATCCCTATTTACTATTAGTATTCTCTTACCATGTGCCTTTTCTGAGTCATAGCTGCCTCTGGAAGGATTATTCCTGCTATGGTTTCCACTCTGCCCTTGGCTTTGGGTGTTGTGACTACCTGAAATGAACAAGAAGATCTATTAGTTAAGGACAGAAAAAAAACCCTAGAAACTAATGTGACTTTCTTTTATATGGTCACAGAGAAGTGACTTTTCTATAACATGCATAGAAATACTGACTCTGGGGCACCAAAGCATCAGATAGATATTTTTTGTTGATTTTTATTACATATGTGAGGCCCTGCAAGGCTACAATAGTTACCATAACACATGCACTGAAAGCAGGTATCTGCAGCGTAAATGGCACAGAAATTGTGTTTTTTATGATAAAGATGCCTTCATTGGTGTGGATATTGCTAATTTTCCCACATTCATGACTCAACATTCATACCCAGTATCTCCCTATTCAGACTCACAATGTTGGGATGTATGGTTTATTAACTTTCCACCAAGACTGCGTAGTCACAAGCGGCACAAAACAGCATATGAAACAGCTAATTTGTTTCCTCTCTCACTTTGTTTACCATGCCAATTTATCAGTAAAAAAAGGCTGGAAAACCAGTGCGCAATTAAAACCAAAAGTGCAGCCAAAGTAAGCATGACACAGTGTACATCCAAAACACTAAAACAATAGGTGTAAAGAAGGAGTTACGCATACAGTGGGGCAAAAAAGTATTTGGACAGCCACTGATTGTGCAAGTTGACCCACTTAAAAAGATGAGAGGGGTCTGAAATTTCTATCATAGGTACACTTCAACTGTGAGAGACAGAATCTGGGGGAAAAAACAGGAAATCACATTGTATGATTTTTAAACAATTTACTTGTATATTCTTGTGGAAAATAAATATTTGGACACCTACCAAGCAGCAAGATTTCTGGCTCTCACAGACCTGTAACTTCTTCTGTAAGAAGCTCTTCTATCCTCCACTCATAACCTGTATTAATGGCACCTGTTTGAACTGGTTATCTGTATAAAAGACACCTGTCCACACCCTCAAACAGTCAGACTGCTACCTTTCCACCCTGGCCAAGACCAGAGAGTTGTCTAAGGATACCAGGGACAAAGCTGTAGAGCTGCACAAGGCTGGGATGAGCTAATCGACAATAGGTAAGCAGCTTGGTAAGAAAAGATCAACTGTTGGTGCAATTATTAAAAAATGGAAGAAATACAAGATCACTGACAATCTCCCTCGACCTGGGGCACCATGCAAGATCTCACCTTGTGGGGTATCAATGATCTTGAGAATGGTGAGGAATCAGCCCAGAACTACACGGGGGGACCTGGTCAATGACCTCAAGAGAGCTGGGACCACAGTCACAAAGGTTACCATTAGTAACACACTACGTCGTTATGGATTGAAATCCTGCAGCGCCCGAAAGATCTCCCTGCTTAAGCCAGCACACGTCCAGGCCCATCTAAAGTTTGGCAGTGACCATCTGGATGATCAAGAGGAGGATTGGGAGAATGTAATGAGGTCAGATGAGAGCAAAATCAAACTTTTTGGTATAAACTCCACTCACCGTGTTTGGAGGGAGAAGAATGATGAATGGCATCCCAAGAACACCATACCCACTGTGAAGCATGGGGGTGGAAACATGCTTTGGGCTGCTTTTCTGCAAAGGGGACAGGACGACTGATCCGTATTAAGGAGAGGATGAATGAGGCCATGTATCGTGAGATTTGGGGCAAAAACCTCCTTCCCTCAGTAAGAGCATTGAAGATGGAACGTGGCTGGGTCTTCCAGCATGACAATGACCCCAAATACACTGCCCGGGCAACTAAGGAGTGACTCTGTAAGAAGCATTTCAAGGTCCTGGAGTGGCCTAGCCAGTCTCCAGACTTCAACCAATAGAAAAACTGTGGAAGGAGTTGAAAGTCCGTGTTGCCCGGCGACAGCCCCAAAACATGACAGATCTTGAGAAGATCTGCATGGAAGAATGGGCCAAAATATCTGCTACAGTGTGTGCAAACCTGGTCAAGAACTACAGTAAACGTTTGACCTCTGTAATTGTCAACCGAGGTTATATTACAAAGTATTGAGTTAAACTTTTTGATTGTCCAAATATTTATTTTCCGCAAGAATATACAAATAAATTGTTTCAAAATCATGCAATGTGATTTCCTAGTTTTTTTTTTCTATCAGATTCTGTCTCTCACAGTTGAAGTGTACCTATAATGGAAATTACAGACCTCTCTCATCTTTTTAAGTGGGTCAACTTGCACAAACGGTGGCTGTCCAAATACTTTTTTGCCCCACTGTACATATGGCGCTCAAAGGAGAAAATATGGTTCACCTAAAATAGTTTCATGCATAGGACTTTTAAAACAATAATCACCCCAATATAGTAACATAGCATCTAAGGTTGAAAAAAGAGAATTTTTCCATCGTGTTCAAACTGTTTGTGGTCTCCAATGCAGTTTATTTTAGGACTAGTTATTTTAGTTTAGGACTAGTTATATTAACTATAATACTTGTCTAGCGCCATATCCCTGAATACAGTATCTTTATCCAATAGAAATTTATCTAATGCATTCTTAAAGGTGTTAACTGAGTCCACCGTTACTACTCTCTTAGGCAGGGAATTCCAAACACGTATTGTCCTTATTGTGAAAAAAACCTTTTTGCCTCATTGTGCGGAAACTTCTCTCCTCTAACATAAGCGAGTGTCCACGTGTCCTCTGTGCTGATCTTATTAAAAACAGGTCCCTCGCCAGTTCTGTGTATTGTCCCCTTATATATTTGTAGATGTTGATCATGTCCCCTATTTGTCTCCTCTTTTCCAATGAAAACATGCCTAGCCTTGCAAGCCTTTCCTCGTATCCAGCGTCTCATGACCTTAATTAGTGTGGTCGCCCACCTCTGAACCTTTTCTAGCTCCAGGATATCCTTTTTGTAGTATGGTGCCCAAAATTGCACACAGTATTCAAGGTGTGGCCTCACTAGTGATTTATATATTGGGAGTATAACACTCTCGTCCCTTGCATCAATTCCCCGTTTTATGCATGCTAATATTTTATTAGCCTTTTTTGCTGCAATCTTACTTTGGGTACTGCTGCTTAGTTTGTTGTCTATGTGAACACCTAAGTCTTTTTCCAGTACAGAATCTCCTAATATTACTCCATTTAGTATGTAGGTGTTATTTTTGTCCTTGCTACCACAGTGCATTACCTTACACTTGTCTGTATAGAATCTCATCAATATGTTTCCAAAGGAATGCTTGAGATGAATAATGACTGGATTTTTTCACCGTCCTTACATGTAATCTGAGAGATATAATGTGACCACATCCACACGACGTGTGTTTGAGGTTGGGCACATAAAATACAAAAATGATAGTGCAGTAGTCCTTTTAAAATGATAGTTTTAATAAATCAGTGCACTTACAAACAGAAGTTGTTAAACCAGCATGTCACAATGATCCTATTAAGGCATACAGCTCGGCAGGCAGCAAAAAACCTCCAGGTCCTACCAGAGCGGGGAATTTGGACAGATGGATGTTTTAATCTGTAAAATAGAATGTGACCACCTCCACACAGCATGCGTTTGAGGTTAGGCACATGAAACACAAAAAGATAGTGCAGTGATCCTCAAACACATGTCATGTGGAGGTGGTCACATTATTCAGATTACATGTAAGGACGGTGAAAAAATCCAGTCATTATTCATCTCAAGCATTCCTTTGGAAACATATTGGGGTGATTATTGTTTTAAAAGTCCTATGCATGAAACTATTTTAGGTGAACCATATTTTCTCCTTTGAGTGCCATATGTATGCGTAACCCATGCCAATTTATCAGGCAAATATTCAGGAAAAACAATATTCAAAAACAGTAAGGGCAGAAGTAGAAGTCAGACCAGTGATCTCTGAATGGTGTCCAAAAGCAAAGAAAAAAGATTGTATGCAATATACAGCGTTCTGCTATCGCCAGAATGTCTGAAATTATCTGAACTGGTCTAACAACAAAAAAATAAACAAAAAAGTGTAAAACTGAGCGACTGGTATTGATCAATGCATGAAACAATTTCTACAACAATTTTACTATTACTGTTCTCTTACCCGGTGCCTTTTTGAAGTCACTGCTGCCTCTGGAAGGATTATGCCTGCTGCGTTCTCCACTTTGTCCTTGGCTGTAACCACCTGGAATGGACAATATGAAATTAATTTTCCATGAGATTTATTTAAATACCAAAGAAGGAATACATACTAAATCCCGGCGGTCACATGACTGACCACAGCATCTTGAAAGTGAAGACCCCGACATCGAAGGCGCTAAGTATTTCTTGTTCCCGTCCCCTAGACCTCGGGGGATGGTGTAACCCTCCGGGGGTGTCAGCTTTGGCAACCACCCCCCCAGTACATAACCCTAACCCCCCTAGTGCCTAACCCTAATCCCCCCGGGCCCTAATCGTAACCATGATACTCACCTTCGGGATGTCGACTGTCGGATGCCGGTCTTCTGAGTGGCGGACTCTCCTCTATAATTACAAAAATGCGGACTCAGGTGGATATACCACCAATAAAGTAAATTACAGAAGGGCAAGAAGTGCCAGTATCATGTAACCCAATTGCCATTACCACATAAAAATGAGCAGGTGTTACAACAATATTCAAAAATAGCAGGGACAGAAATGTCTGAAATTATGTGAACCTGCCATTAAAAAAAGTCAGGGGTCTATTTACTAAGGCTTGGATAGAGATAAAGTGTATGGAGATAAAGTACCAGCCAATCATCTCCTATATATCATGTCACAGACTGTGGGGTAGATGTATTAACCTGGAGAAGGCTAAGGAAGTGATAAACGCAGAAGCCAATCAGCTCCAATATGTAAATTGACAGTTAGGAGCTGACTGGCTGGTGCGTTTATCACCTTGCACTTATCACTGGTTTATCACTTCCTTATGCTGTCTCCAGGTTAATACATTTGTCCCTGTGTTTGCAAAATGACAGTTAGCAGCTGGTTGGCTGGTACTTTATCTCCGTCCATGTTATATCCACCTAAGGCTTAGTAAATAGACCCCTAAGAGCATAATTCAGGTAGCATTGCAAACGCAATTCAACCGCAACTTCTGAGTATTTCTGAGTAACTTCTGTGCGCAGGTCCTGTCCTGCACGTGCAGTTAATGCGGTCGGCCCGCATTAACTGCAAGCGCCTCTGCCTGATTGACAGGCAAAAGCGTTCGCAGGGCGGTGGGGGGTAGGGCGGCGATGGAGCATTTTCAGAGCGGTGCTGTAGAAACAGAGGGGTGTAAGCAGCGTTTTCGGGGGGGCTGCATGTCATCACACGCAGCCACTCCAATCAAAAAAATGGCGGCAGGGCTCCTGCCGGTGCAGCCAGGCTTCGCCAGCAGGAGGCTTCCAAAGTTTCTGCGACCACGCTCTATTTGCAGCATGGTTGCAATTAGAGCATGTTCGCAGTTGGTGGGCAGCAGGTAGCATGCTGGGCGGCCTTGCACTGCAATGGGCGGCTCCCAGCATGCGATTGCAAGAGTAGCAGTTTCTGCTAAAAAGCAGAATCTGCAACTCTTACTGAATTAGGCCCGAAGTACAGGAAATTCAATCAATACAAGCAATAATTTACCATCCCTATTTATTATTAGTACAGGTTGAGTATCCCATATCCAAATATTCCGAAATACGGAATATTCCGAAATACGGAATTTTTTGAGTGAGAGTGAGATAGTGAAACCTTTGTTTTCTGATGGCTCAATGTACACAAACTTTGTTTAATATACAAAGTTATTAAAAATATTGTATTAAATGACCTTCAGGCTGTCTGTATAAGGTGTATATGAAACATAAATGAATTGTGTGAATGTACACACGCTTTGTTTAATACACAAAGTTATTAAAAATATTGTATTAAATGACCTTCAGGCTGTGTGTATAAGGTGTATTTGTAACATAAATGCATTCTGTGCTTAGACTTGGGTCCCAACATCATGGTATCTCATTATGGTATGCAATTATTCCAAAATACGGAAAAATCCGATATCCAAAATACTTCTGGTCCCAAGCATTTTGGATAAGGGATACTCAACCTGTATTCTCTTACCATGTGCCTTTTCTGAGTCATTGCTGCCTCTGGAAGGATTATTCCTGCTATGGTTTCCACTCTGCTCTTGGCTTTGGGTGTTGTGACTACCTGAAATGAACAAGAAGATCTATTGTTTAAGTACAGAAAAAAACCCTAGAAACTAATGTGACTTTCTTTTATATGGTCACAGAGAAGTGACTTTTCTATAACATGCATTGAAATACTGACTCTGGGGCACCAAAGCATAAGATAGATATTTTTTGTTGATTTTTATTACATATGTGAGGCCCTGCAAGGCTACAATAGTTACCATAACACATGCACTGAAAGCAGGTATCTGCAGCGTAAATGGCACAGAAATAGTGTTTTTTATGATAAAGATGCCTTCATTGGTGTGAATATGGCTAATTTGCCCACATTCATGACTCAACATTCATACCCAGTATCTCCCTATTCAAACTCACAATGTTGGGATGTATGGCTTATTAACTTTCCACCAAGACTGCGTAGTCACAAGCGGCACAAAACAGCATATGAAACAGCTAATTTGTTTCCTTTCTCACTTTGTTTACCATGCCAATTTATCAGGCAAATATTCAGGAAAAACAATATTCAAAAACAGTAAGGGCAGAAGTAGAAGTCAGACCAGTGATCTCTGAATGGTGTCTAAAGGCAAACAAAAAAGATTGTATGCAATATACAGCGTTCTGCTATCGCCAGAATGTCTGAAATTATCTGAACTGGTCTAAAAACAAACAAATAAACAAAAAAGTGTAAAACTGAGCGAAGGGTATTGATCAATGCATGAAACAATTTCTACAACAATTTTACTATTATTGTTCTCTCACCCTGTGTCTTTTTGAAGTCACTGCTGCCTCTGGAAGGATTATACCTGCTGCGTTCTCCACTTTGTCCTTGGCTGTAACCACCTGGAATGGACAATATTAAATTATGAGATTTGAGACTGTCACACCATCCAGCGACTGCTACATTTGTCCCGGTTTTCCAGATGCTTGAGAGGTATATCTCCTAAATCTGCCACCTGTGCTTGCAGTAGTAAAGTGATGTGGTGGTGACCAATGACGGGGGAGGGGGTCCTGGTTGTTGCATCTGGGTGGCTATGCCCACAGTGTGCAGCAGCAACAACACAAAGTCCTGAGTCCAAACTCTCAAAGGTTGGGAGACGTTCCAGTTACAAGGGGACAGAATAGCATATCAGACAGCGGGGTATATTTACTAAGCTCCCGATTTTGACCGAGATGGTGTTTTTTCTTCATAGTGTCATCTCGGGAATTTACTAAACTCAAATCACGGCAGTGATGAGGGCATTCGTATTTTTGTTGAAGTCAAAGAAAAAAATTACGAATGAATACACCATCGGTCAAATACGCCTGTTATTTGCTAGAACTCGGTAATTTACTAAAATTTGTATTTCACAAACACTGCCGGCAATAGCTAAACACTGCCGTGAATAAATACAAATCGTAAAAAAAAGCAGTTTTCAAATAGACCTGCTTTTTTTTACTGTGTTCTGATAGGCATGGACGGATCCGTGAGATCCGTGCATGTTTATCAGTGGTAAGGGGTGGGAAAGTGTTAAATGTAAGAAAAAAAAATGCGTGGGGTCCCCCCTCCTAAGCAAAACCAGCCTCGGGCTCTTTGAGCCGGTCCTGGTTGTCAAAATATGGGGGAAAAAATGACAGAGGTTCCCCCATATTTCATCAACCAGCACCGGGCTCTGCGCCTGGTCCTGGTGCAAAAAATACGGGGGACAAAAAGCGTAGGGGTCCCCCGTATTTTTTAAACCAGCACCAGGCTCCACTAGCCAGGAACATAATGCCACAGCCGGGGGACACTTTTATTGTGGTCCTGGGCGGCCCTGGCAATGGTGGGAACTTTGCGGTTGACCGAAAGTAACCTCACCGCTGACCGCAAAGTTCCCACTATTGGATACAATGGAGCGCATAGGCGCAACATTGTATCTCTGCCGTGTGCAGCCTCACTGACACTACAGGAGCGCAAAGCCAATCAGGAGAGTGCCACGACATGGCGCTCCCTGATTGGCTGAAGGGACCCTCTTTGACAGGAGTCAGGGGGGGGGGGGGGTCCTGGCAGTCGGGGAAAGAGGTCCCATGTGTAAACATGGGACCCCTTTCAGTGCATGGTCGGGTTTCCGGTTTGTTTTTTTGCCAAGTACGTGGATTATACAAAGAACAGAAGATACACTGGATTATGTGAGTATAATTTTTTTCACTGGTACCCCGAGGATTCTACATGGAGAAGAGGACCGAGCCTCGTGTGAACATAGGTATTATGTATGTATGGAGGTGTGCATGTATGTAATAAACTTTTACTGTCACGGTGTGTGTGTCCTGTTTTTTGTTGGGTATTTTTTTAGTAGTAGTACTACAGGTACCAGCGGGCCTGGTTTTCCACCGCATGCTGGTACTTGTGGTTATCCAAGTACCAGCTTGCGGGGGAGGCTAGCTGGGACTTGTAGTACTGCTACTAAAAACAATATTCTGATTTTTTACACTTGGCTATCAGCCCCCCATCCGCCGTCCTTGGATTGGGGGAACAGCCTCGGGCTTCATCCCTGGCCCTTGGATGGCTGGAGGGGGGGACCCCTTGATTTGAGGGGTTCCCACTCCTCCAGGGTACCCCGGCCAGGGGTGGCTAGTTGGGGATGTAATGCCAGGGCCGCCAGGACCACAATAAAAGTGTCCCCCGGCTGTGGCATTATGTACCTGGCTAGTGGAGCCCGGTGCTGGTTTAAAAAATACGGGGGACCCCTACGCTTTTTGTCCCCCGTATTTTTTGGACCAGGCGCAGAGCCCAGTGCTGGTTGATGAAATATGGGGGGACCCCTGTCATTTTTTCCCCCATATTTTGACAACCAGGACCGGCTCAAAGAGCCCGAGGCTGGTTTTGCTTAGGAGAGCGGATCCCACGCATTTTTCTTTACATTTTTAACACTTTATTTTTTTTTACGAAAGGTGCACAATGAAGCCCTGCACGGATCTCACAGATCCTGCCGAGATTCATTGTGTTAGTGTCGGCAGTGCTTTACTATTCACTCCCGTAAAACACTGCCAAAAAATACGAATGACATCGACATCGGAAAACACGAAAATGTAGACTACGACAGCATAGTAAATTAGTCGTAATAAATTCAAAAAGTTGCAATTTCACACATTCGATGTCATTCGTGTTTGAACTTTAACCTCATTCTGAAAATTAAGAATTTTAGTAAATATACCCCAGCTTATTTGTTTCTCCCAGAAACTGTTTCCCATTCCAGGAAAACAACATTCAAAAACCTCTGGTCTCCGAAAACATCTATAAAATAAACTGAATTATTTAATAGGGCCAGAATGTCCGAAATTATGCAAATATGTATTTTATAAATGAATAAATTAATTAATATTAAGTAATTGAAATTAGATCAATAAAACGAGTTTTATGGTAAGAACTTACCTTTGTTAAAACTCTTTCTGCGAGGTACACTGGGCTCAACAAGGATAGACATTGGGGTGTAGAGTAGGATCTTGATCCGAAGCACCAACAGGCTCAAAAGCTTTGACCTTCTTCCCAAGATGCATAGGGCCGCCTCCTATATCACCCCGCCTCCGTGCACAGGAGCTCAGTTTTGTTAACCAGCCCAATGCAGTAGCAAGTAAAAGAGATGACAACTGCCAGTTTCCACATACACCACACTCTCCCGACAGGAGAAGTGTCAGCGGCTAATGCCATACCAACCCAAAGAAGCTAAGTCCGTAGGGTGAGCGCCTTGTGGAGCCCAGTGTACCTCGCAGAAAGAATTTTAACAAAGGTAAGTTCTTACCATAAAACTCGTTTTCTGCTGCGGGGTACACTGGGCTCCACAAGGATAGACATTGGGGATGTCCTAAAGCAGTTCCTTATGGGAGGGGACGCACTGTAGCGGGCACAAGAACCCGGCATCCAAAGGAAGCATCCTGGGGAGCGGCGGTATCGAAAGGCATAGAACCTAATGAACGTGTTCACTGAGGACCACGTAGCCGCCATGCACAATTGTTCAAGGGTCGCACCACGGCGGGCCGCCCAAGAAGGTCCAACAGACCGAGTAGAATGGGCCTTAATGTGAGCAGGAGCTGACAGACCAGCCCTCACATAAGCATGTGCAATCACCATTCTAATCCATCTGGCCAAAGTCTGCTTGTGAGCAGGCCAGCCCCGTTTGTGAAATCCAAACAGAATAAAGAGAGAATCAGATTCCTAACAGAAGCAGTTCTCTTCACATAAATACGGAGAGCCCATACCACATCCAAAGACCGCTCTTTGGAAGACAAATCAGGAGAGACAAAGGCTGGAACCACAATATCCTGATTAAGGTGGAACGAAGAAACCACCTTAGGTAAATATCCGGGACGAGTCCTAAGAACCAACCGGTCACGGTGAAAAATCAGATATGGGGAACTACAAGACAAGGCACCCAGATCCTACACTCTTCTAGCAGAGGCAATAGCCAGCAAGAACACCACCTTAAAAGAAAGCCACTTAAGGTCAGCTGAACCAAGGGTTCAAATGGAGGCTCTTGCAACACCTCCAAAACCACTGACAAGTCCCAAAGAGCCACAGGCGGGACATAGGGAGGTTGGATACGCAACACACCCTGAGAAAAGTATGAACATCAGGTAAAGTCGCAATTTTTCTCTGAAACCACACCGACAAGGCAGAAATATGAACCTTGAGGGAGGCCAGACGCAGGCCTAACTCTAGAACTTGCTGCAGAAAAGCCAAAAGCTTGGCTGTACCAAACTTGAAAGCGTCATAATTGTTAGATGCGCACCAAACAAAGTAGGAATGCCAGACCCTATGGTAAATCCGAGCAGAAGCCGGTTTCCGGGCCCGCAACATAGTTTTAATGACCTCCTCAGAAAAACCCTTAGCCCTCAAGACGTAAGCTTCAAGAGCCACGCCGTCAAAGACAGCCGGGCTAGGTACGGCAGACACAGGGGTCCTGTACGAGGTCTGGGCATTGTGGAAGTAGAATTTGACGCTCTGACGATAGGCCCTGCAGGTCTGAGAACTAGTGCCGTCTGGGCCACGCTGGAGCTATGAGAAGCAGATTTCCTTTTTCTTGCTTGAACTTCCGAATTACCCTGGGCAGGAGTGACACCGTAGGGAACACGTACGGCAGCCGAAACCTCCACGGCACCGCTAGTGCATCCACGAATGCTGCTTGAGGATCCCTTGTCTTTGCTCCGAAGACCGGAACCTTGTGATTGTCTAGAGACGCCATCAGATCCACATCTGGAAGACCCAACTTTTCCACGAGGAGTTGAAATACTTCTGGATGGAGGCCCCACTCGCTGGCATGAACGTCCTGATGACTGAGAAAGTCCGCTTCCCAATTCATGACTCCCGGAATGAATATTGGCGATATTGCCGGTAGATGGCGTTCCGCCCAACGTAGAATCCGTGAGACTTTCTTCATTGCCAAACGGCTTCGAGTGCCGCCTTGATGATTTATGCAAGCCACTGTGGTGGCATTGTCCGACTGTACTTGAACAGGACTGTTCTGAATTAAATGCTGGGCCAGGTACAACGCATTGAAGACCGCCCGCAATTCCAGAATGTTGATCGAGAGGAGAGATTCCTCCTTGATCCACCAACCCTGAAGGGAGTGCTGCTCCAGCACTGCTCCCCAACCTCTTATACTGGCATCTGTCATCAACAGGACCCAGTTGGATATCCAGAAGGGACGGCCCCTGCACAATTGTTGGTCCTGGAGCCACCAGAGCAGCAAAAGACGAACCTCTGGAGTCAATGAGATCATGTGAGACCTGATCCGGTGAGGCAGGCCATCCCACTTGGCTAGAATTAGCCTCTGGAGAGGGCGAGAATGGAATTGAGCATACTCCACCATGTCGAATGCTGATACCATGAGGCCCAGCACCTGCATTGCCAAATGTATCAACACTTGCGGACGAGAAAGGAAGCAACGAATCCTGTCCTGAAGCTTCAGGACTTTCTCCTGAGACAAGAACAACCTCTGGTTGTGAGTGTCTAACAGCGCTCCCAGGTGCACCATGCTCTGAGCAGGGACCAGGGACGATTTCTTCCAGTTGATGAGCCACCCGTGGCCTTGTAGAAACTGGACCGTCATATACAGATGACGTAGGAGAAGATCTGGGGAATTTGCCAGGATTAACAAGTCATCCAGATACGGCAGTATCCTGACCCCTTGACGGCGGAGTACCACCGTCATCACCGCCATAACTTTGGTGAAGACTCGCGGAGCCGTTGTTAAACCAAAAGGTAATGCCCGAAACTGGTAATGGATGTTGCCAATAGCAAACCTCAGGTATTGTTTGATGTGACACTGCTATAGGAATATGCAGGTAAGTATCCTGTATGTCCAGGGAGACCATGTAGTCCCCAGGTTCCAAGGCCAGAACTATAGAGCGAAGGGTTTCCATACGGAACTTGGAAATCTTCACAAACCTGTTCAATGCCTTGAGGTTGAGAATGGGCCGGGAGGACCCATTCGGTTTCGGGACTAGAAACAGCGGAGAATAGTACCCCCAGCCCCTCTGAGCAAGGGGCACCTGTCCTACGACTCCTGTATCCAGAAGGGTCTGTACCACCAAGTGTAGAGTTTTTGCCTTTGTCTGGTCCAAAGGGACGTCTGGCAAAATCGATGAGGGGGTCGGTTTTTGAAGGCTATGGCGTAACCTCGAGTGACGAATTCCCGTACCCAGGCATCTGAAGTGGTCTTCAACCATAGAAGCCGGCCCCCCACCCTGAGATCCCCCAGGGGGAGGCCCGCCCCATCATGCGGCAGGCTTATCGGTCTTGGCAGCTGGCCGACGGGCAGCCCAGGCTCTTTTGGGCTTCGGCTTACCAGGTTTGGAAGTGCGGGCCTGCTTGTTGTACGCCTGACATTTTGCTTTACCTGAAGGACGAAAGGAAGTACCTTTAGCCTTCGACACAGAAGGACTGGTATTAGGCAGATAGGCAGTTTTGGCAGTAGCCAAATCAGCCACTATCTTATTTAAGTCCTCCCCAAACAGAATATCTCCCTTGAAAGGGAGTACCTCTAGGGTTTTTCTAGAGTCCAGATCCACAGACCAGGATCTCAGCCACAATATCCGGCGAGCCAGGACTGACGTAGTAGAGGCCTTGGCTGCTAGGATACCGGCATCAGAAGCCGCCTCTTTAATATATCGAGAAGCTATGACAATATATGACAAGCATTGTCTAGCATGGTCAGAGGAGATTTCAGCTTCTAACTTCAAGGCCCATGCTTTAATAGCCTCTGCAGCCCATGTAGCTGCACTAGTGGGCCTTTGTGCAGCACCCGTGAGGGTGTAAATCGCTTTCAGACAACCCTCCACACGTTTATCCGTAGGCTCTTTTAGAGACGTGACGGCAGTGACAGGTAGAGCTGAGGAAACCACCATCCTAGCCACATGTGAGTCCACTGGAGGAGGCGTTTCCCAATTCTTAGACAGCTCTGGCGCGAGGGGATAGCGAGCCAGCATCTTCTTTTGAGGCACAAACTTCGTACCTGGGTTTTCCCAGGGTTCCTGACGTATATCCACTAGGTGATCAGAGTGAGGTAAAACTTGTTTAACCACCTTCTGACGCTTGAACCTATCTTGTTTCTTAGGAGGGACGGATACCTCGGGATCATCCGTAATCTGCAGAATTAACTTAATAGCCTCCAAAAGATCAGGAACATCCACATGTGAACTACCCTCCCCATCAGCCGTATCTGAGTCAGAACCTGTGGGGTCAGTGTAAGTGCCGTCTTCATCTGACGAGGTGTCAGTGACAGCAGTGGATTGTGAGGAAACAAGCGCTAGCTTAGAGGTCCTCTTGGACTTAGGCGAGCGTTGGTCAGACTTTTTAGTAGTCAGGGACTGGTTCAACTTCTTTAATTGAGCAGATAAATCGTCCGCCCACGGCGGGTTAGCTGCAGGGACCACATACGGTTGTACCGGCATTGGGGGTCCCATAGGGGGTGTTAGTTTATGAACTAGCGTATACAGAAGCGTGGAAAAAGTGGCCCACGGTGGGTCAGTATGTGCCTCCGTTGCCACAGTCCCACTGGGGGGGTAAGGAGCCCCCAGAACCAGAACCCACAGCTGCTATATTCTCCTTATATGTGCCTGTGGCTTCAGCAACATCGGCAGTGTGTTCCGCCCCAGAACTGTTACCCTCAGAAGCAGACATGATATAACTTGAAGTATGAGGTAACACAGTACAATTATCAGCAGCACTATATCCCTAAACCCAAACCCCTGCGCAGTGTAGTCAGCAGTAGCAGAGATAAAGGAGAGATATGGTGACTAAATCACAGAGAAAAATACGTAATACAGTATATCTTTGTGAAAATCCTATATTAGATAACACCTGACGCACCAAGCCCCCTCAGGTTATGGAATATAGGAATAGCAAGTTGAGTGAAAGACACGAAATGGACACCACTCAGCTATCAAATGCACACACAGAAAGTCACAGTTTGTACAATGCAGAGGTTATTACTGACAATAATACTGCACTGGACTAGCTTACACAACTAAATAACAGTTACAGAACTGGATGTATATCACAGGGTAATTGTACTATAAAACCCTGACTAAACGCACTCTTTCTTAACTATCACTGTCTAAAAAGGCAGGTAGAATACTTAGGTGTCATGTAAAGGCACAGCGCTGACAACCAGGCGGCTTTACATAGGAGGATTTGCCCAAGCATTCCCAGGAACAGTGAACTGAGGAATAATGGCGTCGCAGACACTGACAGGGAGTGAGGAAAAGACAGAAATGCAGCTCCAGGGTGGGAACACTTGCTGGAAATGGCGCCCTGGGGCTGGGGGAGGGGCTTCAGGTCTAAGCCTTATCCCCTCTGCTGGCAAAACCACCGGGTACTGTGGGCGATATAAAAACCGGTTTAGAGAGAAAACCTGACCTGCGCCCATGCCCTGGTGATCTAGTGGGATCGCCTGTACTGCCACAGTGTCCACCACCAGCGCGCATGGCCCGCCTCCCACTGACCACGTCGGATCGCGATAAAGACCGGGTCCCGCAAGCGGGACCCACTTACCACCTCCCGAAGCGCAGCCACGCGATCCTGGAGAGCCCCAGCCATGTGTGTCTAACGTGAAGAAAACCGGAGCCTCCGCTGTAGGTACCCGGCAACCAGGGCTCGGGAGTGTACAGCACCACTGGGGGAGAGATGGAGCTGCAGCATGCAATGTCTACTGACATCCAACACAATCTGTGCCTCTGCTGCAGCCCTTATAGTCTTCTTTTTTCCTCAGAAAAAGCTTTTATAGAGCTGCTGTGAGCAGCTCTTCCTTTTACATGCTTGCACTGCAAGCAACAACTACAAACTGAGCTCCTGTGCACGGAGGCGGGGTGATATAGGAGGCGGCGCTATGCATCTTGGGAAGAAGGTCAAAGCTTTTGAGCCTGTTGGTGCTTCGGATCAAGATCCTACTCTACACCCCAATGACTATCCTTGTGGAGACCAGTGTACCCTGCAGCAGAAAATAAGATTTTACTTACCGGTAAATCTATTTCTCGTAGTCCGTAGTGGATGCTGGGGACTCCGTAAGGACCATGGGGAATAGACGGGCTCCGCAGGAAACATGGGCACTTCAAGAAAGAATCTAGATTCTGGTGTGCTCTGGCTCCTCCCTCTATGTCCCTCCTCCAGACCCCAGTTAGAGAAACTGTGCCCGGAAGAGCTGACAGTACAAGGAAAGGATTTTGGGAATCCATGGTAAGACTCAAACCAGCCACACCAATCACACCGTATAATTTGTGATAACTTTACCCAGTTAACAGTATGAACAATCACAGAGCATCAGATAAACTCTGATGCAACTATAACATAACCCTTATTTAAGCAATAACTATATACAAGCATTGCAGAAGAAGTCCGCACTTGGGACGGGCGCCCAGCATCCACTACGGACTACGAGAAATAGATTTACCGGTAAGTAAAATCTTATTTTCTCTAACGTCCTAGTGGATGCTGGGGACTCCGTAAGGACCATGGGGATTATACCAAAGCTCCCAAACGGGCGGGAGAGTGCGGATGACTCTGCAGCACCGAATGAGTAAACACAAGGTCCTCCTCAGCCAGGGTATCAAACTTGTAGAACTTTGCAAAGGTGTTTGAACCTGACCAAGTAGCCGCTCGGCAAAGCTGTAATGCCGAGACCCCTCGGGCAGCCGCCCAAGAAGAGCCCACCTTCCTTGTGGAATGGGCCTTAACTGATTTAGGCAGTGGCAACCCAGCCGCAGAATGAGCCTGCTGAATCGTGTTACAGATCCAGCGAGCAATAGTTTGCTTTGAAGCAGGCGCCCCAAGCTTGTTGGAAGCATACAGGATAAACAAAGATTCTGTTTTCCTGACCTTAGCCGTTCTGGCTACATAAACCTTCAAAGCCCCAACTACATCCAGTGACTCGGAATCCTCCAAGTTAGTAGTAGCCACAGGCACCACAATAGTTTGGTTTATATGAAAGGATGAAACCACTTTCGGCAGAAATTGTGGGCGGGTCCGCAATTCTGCTCTATCCGCATGGAAAATCAGATAAGGGCTTTTATGTGACAAAGCCGCCAATTCTGACACACGCCTAGCCGAAGCCAAGGCTAATATCATGACCACCCTCCACGTGAGATATTTCAACTCCACCGTTTTGAGTGGTTCAAACCAGTGTGATTTCAGGAAACTCAACACCACGTTAAGATCCCAAGGTGCCACAGGAGGCACAAAAGGGGCTGAATATGCAGCACTCCCTTTACAAACGTCTGAACTTCAGGCAGAGAAGCCAGTTCTTTTTGAAAGAAAATGGATAAGGCCGAAATCTGAACCTTAATGGAACCCAATTTAAGGCCCAAAGTCACTCCCGACTGTAGGAAGTGAAGGAAAAGGCCCAGCTGGAATTCCTCCGTAGGGCATTCCTGGCCTCACACCAAGCCACATATTTTCGCCATATACGGTGATAATGTTGAGCCGTCACATCCTTCCTAGCCTCTATCAGCGTAGGAATGACCTCATCTGGAATGCCTTTTTCTGCTAGGATCCGGCGTTCAACCGCCATGCCGTCAAACGCAGCCGCGGTAAGTCTTGGAACAGACAGGGCCCCTGTTGCACAAGTCCTGTCCTAAAGGCAGAGGCCACGGGTCCTCTGTGAGCATTTCTTGCAGATCTGGATACCAAGTCCTTCTTGGCCAATCCGGAACAATGAGTATTGTTCTCACTCCTCTCTTCCTTATGATTCTCAGCACCTTGGGTATGAGAGGAAGAGGAGGAAATACATAGACCGACGGGAACACCCACGGTGTCACCAGTGCGTCCACAGCTATCGCCTGAGGGTCTCTTGACCTGGCGCAATATCTCTGCAGCTTTTTGTTGAGGCGGGATGCCATCATGTCCACCTGTGGCAGTTCCCACCGACTTGCAATCTGCGTGAAGACTTCTTGATGAAGTCCCCACTCCCCCGGGTGGAGGTCGTGCCTGCTGAGGAAGTCTGCTTCCCAGTTGTCCACTCCCGGAATGAACACTGCTGACAGTGCGCTTACGTGATTCTCCGCCCAGCGAAGAATTCTGGTGGCTTCTACCATCGCCACCCTGCTCCTTGTGCCGCCTTGGCGGTTTATATGAGCCACTGCGGTGATGTTATCTGACTGAATCAGAACCGGTTGGTCGCGAAGCAGGGACTCCGCTTGACGTAGGGCGTTGTATATGGCCCTTAGTTCCAGGATGTTGATGTGAAGGCAAGTTTCCTGACTTGACCACAGCCCTTGGAAATTTCTTCCCTGTGTGACTGCCCCCCACCCTCGGAGGCTTGCATCCGTGGTCACCAGGACCCCGTCCTGAATGCCGAATCTGCGACCTTCGAGAAGGTGAGCACTCTGCAGCCACCACAGGAGAGACACCCTGGCCCTGGGGGATAGGGTGATTAACCGACGCATCTGAAGATGTGATCCTGACCACTTGTCCAGTAAGTCCCATTGGAAGGTCCTCGCATGGAACCTGCTGAAGGGAATGGCCTCGTATGATGCCACCATCCTTCCCAGGACTCGAGTGCAGTGATGCACTGACACCTGTTTTGGTTTTAATAGATTCCTGACCAGAGTCACGAGCTCCTGAGCTCTCTCTATTGGGAGAGACCCTTTTCTGGTCTGTGTCTAGGATCATGCCTAGGAGAGGCAGATGAGCTGTAGGAACCAACTGTGACTTTGGAATATATAGAATCCAGCCGTGTTGCCGTTACACTTCCAGAGAAAGTGATACGCTGTTCAGCAACTGCTCTCTTGATCTCGCTTTTATGAGGAGATCGTCCAAGTACGTGATAATAGCGACACCTTGCTTCCGCAGGAGCACCATCATTTCCGCCATTACCTTGGTGAATATTCTCGGGGCCGTGGAGAGACCAAACGGCAACGTCTGAAATTGGTAATGACAATCCCGTACCGCAATTCTGAGGTACGCCTGATGAGGTGGATAAATGGGGACATGAAGGTATGCATCCTTTATGTCCAGAGTCACCATAAAAACTCCCCCTTTCAGGCTTGCAATGACCGCTCTTAGCGATTCCATCTTGAACTTGAACCTTTTCAGGTATATGTTCAGGGATTTTAAATTCAATATGGGTCTGACCGAACCGTCTGGTTTTGGGACTACAACATGGTCGAATAATAACCCCCTCCTTGTTGAAGGAGGGGAACCTTGACCACCACCTGTTGAAGATACAATTTGTGAATTGCAGTTAACACTGTTTTCCTCTCGTGGGGGGAAGCCGGCAGGGCCGTCGGTGAGGGGGCATCTCCTCAAAGTCCAGCTTGTATCCCTGAGACACAATATCTATTGTCCAGGGATCTAACAGGGAGAGAACCCCCTTGTGGCTGAACTTACGAAGGCGTGCCCCCACCGGGCCTAGCTCCGCCTGTGGAGCCCCAGCGACATGCGGTGGATTTTGTAGAGGCCGGGGAGGACTTCTGTTCCTGGGAACTAGCTGTGTTGTGCAGCTTCTTTCCTCTGCCCCCGCCTCTGGCAAGAAAGAACGCACCTCGGACTTTCTTGTTTCTTTGTTCGAAAGGCTGCATTTGATAATGTCGTGCTTTCCTAGGCTGTGCAGGAATATAAGGCAAAATATCAGAATTACCAGCTATAGCTGTGGAGACCAGGTCCGAGAACCCTTTTCCACACAATCCTCAGCCTTCCATATGCCTCTTAAGTCGGCATCATCTGTCCATTGCATATTCTACAGGACACGTCAAGCTGAAATCGACATAGCTTTGAGTCTAGGACCCAGTAGACTCATGTCTCTTTGGGCATGTTTTATATATATATATATCTCTTAAGACAGCATCTTTAATATATATATCTCTATATATACATATATATATACAGAAGAAATGAAGGTGGCACTCACGCAGGTTTTTGCAAAAGTAGAAGTGGTCAGTTTTAATATACCGACATGTTTCGGGGACTCGCCCCGTCCTCAGGGCATTAATGCCCTGAGGACGGGGCGAGTCCCCGAAACATGTCGGTATATTAAAACTGACCACTTCTACTTTTGCAAAAACCTGCGTGAGTGCCACCTTCATTTCTTCTGTATCTATATGAGGTAACCCCTCTGGGATGGCACCGCAGTAACTATACCCTGTTAGAAGAGTGCCGGGATTGTCTGTTCATATACATATATATATATATATATATACATACATACTAGGGTATCAATCCCTGCTGATAAGGTACCTGTCCACGCTGCCACAGCGCTATAAACCCATGCCGACACAATCGCCGGTCTGAGTAGTGTACCAGAATGTGCACGCTATCTGCAGGATCCCTGAGAATAGCTGTTACGTCAGGGCTACCTTTGGGCAAAAGTGACACCCTAGGGGAAGATTCCCATCGTATCCTGGCCCTAGTGGGGAAAGGATACTCCCTGAGAATTCTTTGTGGGAAACTGCAGTCTCGTGTCTGGAGATTCCCACTCTTTTTCATCATGAGAGGAGGGAAATTTACCTCAGCTTTCTTCCCCTTAAACATGTGTACCCTTGTGTCAGGGACAGATGAGTCATCAGTGATATGCAAATCATCTTTTATTACAATAATCATATATTGAATACTTTTCTGCCATTTTGGCTGTAACTTTGCATTATCGTAGTCGACACTGGAGTCAGACTCCGTGTCGATATCAGTGTCTATTATTTTGGATAGTGATCATTGAGAGACTCTGAAGGTCTCTGCGACATAGGGACAGACATGGGTAGATTCCCTGTCTGTTCTCTAATCTTTTGTTCACCTTAGCACTTAATCACACATATTCAAACAGGTGTCGGCATTGTCGACGGAGACACCCTCTCACACACATATTTGCTCCATCTCCTCCTTAGGGGAGCCTTTTACCTCAGACATGTCGACACACACATACCGACACACCACACACTCAGGGAATGCTCATCTGAAGACAATTCCCCCATAAGGCCCTTTGGAGTGACAGAGAGAGAGTATGCCAGCACACACCCCAACGCTGTTAACCCAGGAATAACACAGTAACTTAATGTTAACCCAGTAGCTGCTGTTTATATTGATTTTTGCGCCTAATTATGTGCCCCCCCCTCTCTTTTTACCCTCTTCTACCGTGTAACTGCAGGGGAGAGGCTGGGGAGCATCCTCTCAGCGGTACTGTGGAGAAAAAAACATTGCGCTGGTGAGTGCTGAGGAAGAAGCCCCGCCCCCTCGACGGCGGGCTTCTGTCTCGCTTTCATGTACAATTTTTGGCGGGGGCTCATACATATATACAGTGCCCAACTGTATATATGCAAACTTTTGCCAAAGAGGTCTCTAATTGCTGCCCAGGGCCCCCCCCCCCCCCCTGCGCCCTGCACCCTTACAGTGACCGGAGTATGTAGGTGTTGTGTGGGAGCAATGGCGCACAGCTGCAGTGCTGTGCGCTACCTCAGTGAAGACTGGAGTCTTCTGCCGCCGATTTCGAAGTCTTCTTGCTTCTTTCACCCGGCTTCTGTCTTCCGGCTCTGCGAGGGGGACGGTGGCGCGGCTCCGGGATCGGATGACAAAGGGTGAGATCCTGTGTACGATCCCTCTGGAGCTAATGGTGTCCAGTAGCCTAAGAAGCAGGACCTATCTGCAGAGAGTAGGGCTGCTTCTCTCCCCTCAGTCCCACGATGCAGGGAGTCTGTTGCCAGCAGAGCTCCCTGAAAATAAAAAAACCTAACAAAATACTTTCTTATAGCAAGCTCAGGAGAGCTCACTAAATAGCAAACAGCTCGTCCGGGCAGAGATTCAAACTGGGGTCTGGAGGAGGGACATAGAGGGAGGAGCCAGAGCACACCAGAATCTAGATTCTTTCTTGAAGTGCCCATGTCTCCTGCGGAGCCCGTCTATTCCCCATGGTCCTTACGGAGTCCCCAGCATCCACTAGGACGTTAGAGAAATCAACAATTAACCTTACCATTTCACTATTGGGGTTCTCTTACCATGAGGCTTTTTGGAGTCATTGCTACCAGAAGGATTTTGCCTTTTCTGATCACCACTTTGGTTGTCCCTCTTGTTACTTCCTGCAATGGGAAGCAAGTTCTTTTAGGGGATGTACTAAAAGGATGATCACAGAAAGGGATGATTGGGATGATTACATGCAGTTCACCTCCAAGACACTAGATGTCAGAATTTTTTACTTAATTTAAAGATTAACAAACAAAAAAAACATCATATAACATCAAATTTTATGAAAGTCAGGCCCAAAAAGTGACTTATAATATATTTATAATTTGCAGTAAAAAGTACATTATCCCACATTTATTATATAGTATAATATATGTACACATACCATTGCATAAGGTGTTAAAGTACACCTAATTTCTGTTTTATAAACTGTATAAAAATCGATTAAAATTTACATTGGATGACCGCGTTATAATCACATTTCCGTATACCTGGGACTGTTTTCTATGCGTTTCCAGTGGGATGATGGCTATATCTTTTTTATTTATGTGGGATGATCACGTTTTTAGCGCAGATATACATACCTGGGACTGTTTTCTATGCGTTTCCAGTGGGATGATGGCTATATCTTTTTTATTTAGGTGGGATGATCACGTTTTTAGCGCAGATATACATACCTGGGACTGTTTTCTATGCGTTTCCAGTGGGATGATGGCTATATCTTTTTTATTTATGTGGGATCACGTTTTTAGCGCAAATATACATACCTGGGACTGTTTTCTATGCGTTTCCAGTGGGATGATGGCTATATCTTTTTTATTTATGTGGGATGATCACGTTTTTAGCGCAGATATACATACCTGGGACTGTTTTCTATGCGTTTCCAGTGGGATGATGGCTATATCTTTTTTATTTATGTGGGATGATCACGTTTTTAGCACAGATATACATACCTGGGACAGTTTTGTATGCGTTTCCAGTGGGATGATGGTTATATCTTTTTTATTTATGTGGGATGATCACGTTTTTAGCGCAGATATACATACCTGGGACAGTTTTCTATGCGTTTCCAGTGGGATGATGGCTATATCTTTTTTATTTATGTGGGATGATCACGTTTTTAGCGCAAATTTACATACCTGGGATTGTTTTCTATGCGTTTCCAGTGGGATGATGGCTATATCTTTTTGATTTACGTGGGATGATCACGTTTTTAGAGCAAATATACATACCTGGGACTGTTTTCTATGCGTTTCCAGTGGGATGATGGCTATATCTTTTTTATTTATGTGGGATGATCACGTTTTTAGCGCAAATATACATACCTGGGACTGTTTTCTATGCGTTTCCAGTGGGATTATGGCTATATCTTTTTGATTTACGTGGGATGATCAAGTTTTTAGCGCAAGTATACATACCTGGGACTGTTTTCTATGCGTTTCCAGTGGGATTATGGCTATATCTTTTTGATTTACGTGGGATGATCACGTTTTTAGCGCAGATATACATACCTGGGACTGTTTTCTATGCGTTTCCAGTGGGATGATGGCTATATCTTTTTGATTTATGTGCGATAATCACATTTTTAGCGCAAATATACATACCTGGGACTGTTTTCTATGCGTTTCCAGTAGGATGATGGCTATATCTTTTTGATTTACGTGGGATGATCACGTTTTTAGCGCAGATATACATACCTGGGACTGTTTTCTATGCGTTTCCAGTGGGATGATGGCTATATCTTTTTGATTTATGTGGGATGATCACGTTTTTAGCGCAAATATACATACCTGGGACTGTTTTCTATGCGTTTCCAGTGGGATTATGGCTTAATCTTTTTTATTTATGTGGGATGATCACGTCTTTAGCGCAGATATACATACCTGTGACTGTTTTCTATGCGTTTCCAGTGGGATTATGGCTTAATCTTTTTTATTTACGTGGGATGATCACGTTTTTAGCGTAGATATACATACCTGGGACTGTTTTCTATGCGTTTAAGTGGGATGATGGCTATATCTTTTTGATTTACGTGGGATGATCACGTTTTTAGAGCAAATATACATACCTGGGACTGTTTTCTATGCGTTTCCAGTGGGATGATGGCTATATCTTTTTTATTTATGTGGGATGATCACGTTTTTAGCGCAAATATACATACCTGGGACTGTTTTCTATGCGTTTCCAGTGGGATTATGGCTATATCTTTTTGATTTACGTGGGATGATCACATTTTTAGCGCAGATATACATACCTGGGACTGTTTTCTATGCGTTTCAAGTGGGATGATGGCTATATCTTTTTGATTTATGTGGGATGATCACATTTTTAGCGCAAATATACATACCTGGGACTGTTTTCTATGCGTTTCCAGTGGGATGATGGCTATATCTTTTTGATTTACGTGGGATGATCACGTTTTTAGCGCAGATATACATACCTGTCACTGTTTTCTATGCGTTTCCAGTGGGATTATGGCTTAATCTTTTTTATTTACGTGGGATGATCACGTTTTTAGCGCAGATATACTTACCTGGGACAGTTTTCTATGCGTTCCCAGTGGGATGATGGCTATATCTTTTTGATTTACGTGGGATGATCACGTTTTTAGAGCAAATATACATACCTGGGACTGTTTTCTATGCGTTTCCAGTGGGATGATGGCTATATCTTTTTGATTTACGTGGGATGATCACGTTTTTAGCGCAAATATACATACCTGGGACTGTTTTCTATGCGTTTCCAGTGGGATGATGGCTATATCTTTTTGATTTACGTGGGATGATCACGTTTTTAGAGCAAATATACATACCTGGGACTGTTTTCTATGCGTTTCCAGTGGGATGATGGCTATATCTTTTTTATTTATGTGGGATGATCACGTTTTTAGCGCAAATATACATACCTGGGACTGTTTTCTATGCGTTTCCAGTGGGATTATGGCTATATCTTTTTGATTTACGTGGGATGATCACGTTTTTAGCGCAAATATGCATACCTGGGACTGTTTTCTATGCGTTTCCAGTGGGATTATGGCTTAATCTTTTTTATTTACGTGGGATGATCACGTTTTTAGCTTAGATATACTTACCTGGGACAGTTTTCTATGCGTTTCCAGTGGGATGATGGCTATATCTTTTTTATTTATGTGGGATGATCACGTTTTTAGCGCAAATTTACATACCTGGGACAGTTTTCAATGCATTTCCAGTGGGATGATGGCTATATCTTTTTTATTTATGTGGGATGATCACGTTTTTACCGCAAATTTACATACCTGGGACTGTTTTCTATGCGTTTCCAGTGGGATGATGGCTATATCTTTTTGATTTACGTGGGATGATCAAGTTTTTAGAGCAAATATACATACCTGGGACTGTTTTCTATGCGTTTCCAGTGGGATTATGGCTATATCTTTTTGATTTACGTGGGATGATCACGTTTTTAGCGCAGATATACATACCTGGGACTGTTTTGTATGCGTTTCCAGTGGGATGATGGCTATATCTTTTTGATGTATGTGGGATGATCACATTTTTAGCGCAAATATACATACCTGGGACTGTTTTCTATGCGTTTCCAGTGGGATGATGGCTATTTCTTTTTGATTTACGTGGGATTATCACGTTTTTAGCGCAAATATACATACCTGGGACTGTTTTCTATGCGTTTCCAGTGGGATGATGGGTATATCTTTTTGATTTATGTGGGATGATCACGTTTTTAGCGCAAATATACATACCTGGGACAGTTTTCTATGTGTTTCCAGTGGGATGATGGCTATATCTTTTTTATTTATGTGGGATGATCACGTTTTTAGCGCAAATTTACATACCTGGGACTGTTTTCTATGCGTTTCCAGTGGGATGATGGCTATATCTTTTTTATTTACGTGGGATGATCACGTTTTTAGAGCAAATATACATACCTGGGACTGTTTTCTATGCGTTTCCAGTGGGAAGATGGTTATATCTTTTTTATTTATGTGGGATGATCACGTTTTTAGCGCAGATATACTTACCTGGGACTGTTTTCTATGCGTTTCCAGTGGGATGATGGCTATATCTTTTTTATTTACGTGGGATGATCAAGTTTTTAGCGCAGATATACATACCTGGGACTGTTTTCTATGCGTTTCCAGTGGGATTATGGCTATATCTTTTTGATTTACGTGGGATGATCACGTTTTTAGCGCAGATATACATACCTGGGACTGTTTTCTATGCGTTTCCAGTGGGAAGATGGCTATATCTTTTTTATTTACGTGGGATGATCACGTTTTTAGCGCAGATATACTTACCTGGGACAGTTTTCTATGCGTTTCCAGTAGGATAATGGCTATATCTTTTTGATTTATGTAGGATGATCACATTTTTAGCGCAAATATACATACCTGGGACTGTTTTCTATGCGTTTCCAGTGGGATGATGGCTATATCTTTTTGATTTATGTGGGATGATCACGTTTTTAGTGCAAATATATATACCTGGGACTGTTTTCTATGCGTTTCCAGTTGGATGATGGCTATATCTTTTTGATTTACGTGGGATGATCACGTTTTTAGCGCAGATATACATACCTGGGACAGTTTTCGATGCGTTTCCAGTGGGAAGATGGCTATATCTTTTTTATTTACGTGGGATGATCACGTTTTTAGCGCAGATATACTTACCTGGGACTGTTTTCTATGCGTTTCCAGAGGGATGATGGGTATATCTTTTTTATTTATGTGGGATGATCACGTTTTTAGCGCAGATATACATACCTGGGACAGTTTTCTATGCGTTTCCAGTGGGATGATGGCTATATCTTTTTTATTTATGTGGGATGATCACGTTTTTAGCGCAAATTTACATACCTGGGACTGTTTTCTATGCGTTTCCAGTGGGATGATGGCTATATCTTTTTGATTTACGTGGGATGATCACGTTTTTAGAGCAAATATACATACCTGGGACTGTTTTCTATGCGTTTCCAGTGGGATGATGGCTATATCTTTTTTATTTATGTGGGATGATCACGTTTTTAGCGCAAATATACATACCTGGGACTGTTTTCTATGCGTTTCCAGTGGGTTTATGGCTTAATCTTTTTTATTTACGTGGGATGATCACGTTTTTAGCTTAGATATACTTACCTGGGACAGTTTTCTATGCGTTTCCAGTGGGATGATGGCTATATCTTTTTTATTTATGTGGGATGATCACGTTTTTAGCGCAAATTTACATACCTGGGACAGTTTTCAATGCATTTCCAGTGGGATGATGGCTATATCTTTTTTATTTATGTGGGATGATCACGTTTTTACCGCAAATTTACATACCTGGGACTGTTTTCTATGCGTATCCAGTGGGATGATGGCTATATCTTTTTGATTTACGTGGGATGATCAAGTTTTTAGAGCAAATATACATACCTGGGACTGTTTTCTATGCGTTTCCAGTGGGATTATGGCTATATCTTTTTGATTTACGTGGGATGATCACGTTTTTAGCGCAGATATACATACCTGGGACTGTTTTGTATGCGTTTCCAGTGGGATGATGGCTATATCTTTTTGATGTATGTGGGATGATCACATTTTTAGCGCAAATATACATACCTGGGACTGTTTTCTATGCGTTTCCAGTGGGATGATGGGTATATCTTTTTGATTTATGTGGGATGATCGCGTTTTTAGCGCAAATATACATACCTGGGACAGTTTTCTATGTGTTTCCAGTGGGATGATGGCTATATCTTTTTTATTTATGTGGGATGATCACGTTTTTAGCGCAAATTTACATACCTGGGACTGTTTTCTATGCGTTTCCAGTGGGATGATGGCTATATCTTTTTTATTTACGTGGGATGATCACGTTTTTAGAGCAAATATACATACCTGGGACTGTTTTCTATGCGTTTCCAGTGGGAAGATGGTTATATCTTTTTTATTTATGTGGGATGATCACGTTTTTAGCGCAGATATACTTACCTGGGACTGTTTTCTATGCGTTTCCAGTGGGATGATGGCTATATCTTTTTTATTTACGTGGGATGATCAAGTTTTTAGCGCAGATATACATACCTGGGACTGTTTTCTATGCGTTTCCAGTGGGATTATGGCTATATCTTTTTGATTTACGTGGGATGATCACGTTTTTAGCGCAGATATACATACCTGGGACTGTTTTCTATGCGTTTCCAGTGGGAAGATGGCTATATCTTTTTTATTTACGTGGGATGATCACGTTTTTAGCGCAGATATACTTACCTGGGACAGTTTTCTATGCGTTTCCAGTAGGATAATGGCTATATCTTTTTGATTTATGTAGGATGATCACATTTTTAGAGCAAATATACATACCTGGGACTGTTTTCTATGCGTTTCCAGTGGGATGATGGCTATATCTTTTTGATTTATGTGGGATGATCACGTTTTTAGTGCAAATATATATACCTGGGACTGTTTTCTATGCGTTTCCAGTTGGATGATGGCTATATCTTTTTGATTTACGTGGGATGATCACGTTTTTAGCGCAGATATACATACCTGGGACAGTTTTCGATGCGTTTCCAGTGGGAAGATGGCTATATCTTTTTTATTTACGTGGGATGATCACGTTTTTAGCGCAGATATACTTACCTGGGACTGTTTTCTATGCGTTTCCAGAGGGATGATGGGTATATATATTTTATTTACGTGGGATGATCACATTATAAGTGCAGATATACATACCTGGGACAGTTTTCTATGCGTTTCCAGTGGGATTATGGCTATATCTTTTTGATTTACGTGGGATGATCACGTTTTAAGCGCAAATATACATACCTGGGACTGTTTTCTATGCGTTTTCAGTGGAATGATGGCTATATCTTTTTTATGTACGCGGGATGATCACGTTTTAAGTGCAGATATACTTACCTGGGACTGTTTTCTATGCGTTTCCAGTGGGATAATGGCTATATCCTTTTGATTTACGTGGGATGATCACGTTTTACGCTAAAACGTGATCATCCCACGTAAATCAAAAAGATATAGCCATTATCCCTCTGGAAACGCATAGAAAACTGTCCCAGGTAAGTATATCTGCGCTTATAACGTGATCATCCCAAGTAAATTAAAAAGATATAACCATCTTCCCACCGGAAACGCATAGCAAGCAGTCCCAGGTAAGTATATCTGCGCTTAAAACGTGATCATCCCACGTAAATCAAAAAGATATAGCCATATTCCCACTGGAAACGCATAGAAAACTGTCCCAGGTAAGTATATCTGCGGTAAAAACGTGATCATCCCACGTAAATAAAAAAGATATAGCCATTTTACCACCGGAAACGCATAGAAAACTGTCCCAGGTAAGTATATCTGCGCTAAAAACGTGATCATCCCACGTAAATAAAAAAAGATTAAGCCATAATCCCACTGGAAACGCATAGAAAACAGTCCCAGGTATGTATATCTGTGCTAAAAACGTGATCATCCCACATAAATCAAAAAGATTAAGCCATAATCCAACTGGAAACGCATAGAAAACAGTGACAGGTAAGTATATCTGCGCTAAAAACGTGATCATCCCACGTAAATTAAAAAGATATAGCCATCTTCCCACTGGAAACGCATAGAAAACAGTCCCAGGTATGTATATTTGCGCTTAAAACGTGATCATCCCACGTAAATCAAAAAGATATAGCCATCATCCCACTGGAAACACATAGAAAACAGTCCCAGGTAAGTATATCTGCGCTAAAAACGTGATCATCCCACGTAAATAAAAAAAGATTAAGCCATAATCCCACTGGAAACGCATAGAAAACAGTCCCAGGTATGTATATCTGTGCTAAAAACGTGATCATCCCACATAAATCAAAAAGATTAAGCCATAATCCAACTGGAAACGCATAGAAAACAGTGACAGGTAAGTATATCTGCGCTAAAAACGTGATCATCCCACGTAAATTAAAAAGATATAGCCATCTTCCCACTGGAAACGCATAGAAAACAGTCCCAGGTATGTATATTTGCGCTAAAAACTTGATCATCCCACATAAATCAAAAAGATATAGCCATAATCCCACTGGAAACGCATAGAAAACAGTCCCAGGTATGTATATTTGCGCTAAAAACGTGATCATCCCACATAAATAAAAAAGATATAGCCATCATCCCACTGGAAACGCATAGAAAACAGTCCCAGGTATGTATATTTGCGCTAAAAACGTGATCATCCCACGTAAATCAAAAAGATATAGCCATTATCCTACTGGAAACGCATAGAAAACAGTCCCAGGTATGTATATTTGCGCTAAAAACGTGATCATCCCACGTAAATCAAAAAGATATAGCCATTATCCTACTGGAAACGCATAGAAAACAGTCCCAGGTATGTATATTTGCGCTAAAAACGTGATCATCCCATGTAAATAAAAAAGATATAGCCATCTTCCCACTGGAAACGCATAGAAAACAGTCCCAGGTATGTATATCTGCGCTAAAAACGTGATCATCCCACATAAATCAAAAAGATATAGCCATAATCCCACTGGAAACGCATAGAAAATAGTCCCAGGTATGTATATTTGCGCTAAAAACGTGATCATCCCACATAAATCAAAAAGATATAGCCATTATCCTACTGGAAACGCATAGAAAACAGTCCCAGGTATGTATATTTGCGCTAAAAACGTGATCATCCCACATAAATAAAAAAGATTAAACCATAATCCCACTGGAAACGCATAGAAAACAGTGACAGGTAAGTATATCTGCGCTAAAAACGTGATCATCCCACATAAATCAAAAAGATATAGCCATTATCCTACTGGAAACGCATAGAAAACAGTCCCAGGTATGTATATTTGCGCTAAAAACGTGATCATCCCACATAAATCAAAAAGATATAGCCATAATCCCACTGGAAACGCATAGAAAACAGTCCCAGGTATGTATATTTGCGCTAAAAACGTGATCATCCCACGTAAAATAAAAAAGATATAGCCATAATCCCACTGGAAACGCATAGAAAACAGTCCCAGGTATGTATATTTGCGCTAAAAACGTGATCATCCCACGTAAATAAAAAAGATATAGCCATCTTCCCACTGGAAACGCATAGAAAACAGTCCCAGATAAGTATATCTGCGCTAGAAACGTGATCATCCCACGTAAATAAAAAAGATATAGCCATCATCCCACTGGAAACGCATAGAAAACTGTCCCAGGTATGTATATTTGCGCTAAAAACGTGATCATCCCACGTAAATCAAAAAGATATAGCCATCATCCCACTGGAAACACATAGAAAACAGTCCCAGGTAAGTATATCTGCGCTAAAAACGTGATCATCCCACGTAAATAAAAAAGATTAAGCCATAATCCCACTGGAAACGCATAGAAAACAGTCCCAGGTATGTATATTTGCGCTAAAAACGTGATCATCCCACGTAAATAAAAAAGATATAGCCATCTTCCCACTGGAAACGCATAGAAAACAGTCCCAGGTAAGTATATCTGCGCTAAAAACGAGATCATCCCACGTAAATAAAAAAGATATAGCCATCATCCCACTGGAAACGCATAGAAAACTGTCCCAGGTATGTATATTTGCGCTAAAAACGTGATCATCCCACGTAAATCAAAAAGATATAGCCATCATCCCACTGGAAACACATAGAAAACAGTCCCAGGTAAGTATATCTGCGCTAAAAACGTGATCATCCCACGTAAATAAAAAAGATTAAGCCATAATCCCACTGGAAACGCATAGAAAACAGTCCCAGGTATGTATATCTGTGCTAAAAACGTGATCATCCCACATAAATCAAAAAGATTAAGACATAATCCCACTGGAAACGCATAGAAAACAGTGACAGGTAAGTATATCTGCGCTAAAAACGTGATCATCCCACGTAAATCAAAAAGATATAGCCATCTTCCCACTGGAAACGCATAGAAAACAGTCCCAGGTATGTATATTTGCGCTAAAAACGTGATCATCCCACATAAATAAAAAAGATATAGCCATTATCCAACTGGAAACGCATAGAAAACAGTCCCAGGTATGTATATTTGCGCTAAAAACGTGATCATCAAACGTAAATAAAAAAGATTAAGGCATAATCCCACTGGAAACACATAGAAAACAGTGACAGGTAAGTATATCTGCGTTAAAAACGTGATCATCCCACATAAATCAAAAAGATATAGCCATAATCCCACTGGAAACGCATAGAAAACAGTCCCAGGTATGTATATTTGCGCTAAAAACGTGATCATCCCACATAAATAAAAAAGATATAGCCATCATCCCACTGGAAACGCATAGAAAACAGTCCCAGGTATGTATATTTGCGCTAAAAACGTGATCATCCCACGTAAATTAAAAAAGATATAGCCATCATCCCACTGGAAACGCATAGAAAACAGTCCCAGGTATGTATATCTGCGCTTAAAACGTGATCATCCCACGTAAATAAACAAGATTAAGCCATAATCCCACTGGAAACGCATAGAAAACAGTGACAGGTAAGTATATCTGCGCTAAAAACGTGATCATCCCACATAAATAAAAAAGATGTAGCCATCATCCCACTGTAAACGCATAGAAAACAGTCCCAGGTATGTATATCTGCACTAAAAACGTGATCATCCCACGTAAATAAAAAAGATTAAGCCATAATCCCACTGGAAACGCATAGAAAACAGTGACAGGTAAGTATATCTGCGCTAAAAACGTGATCATCCCACATAAATCAAAAAGATATAGCCATTATCCCACTGGAAACGCATAGAAAACAGTCCCAGGTATGTATTTTTGCGCTAAAAATGTGATCATCCCACGTAAATAAAAAAGATATAGCCATCATCCCACTGGAAACGCATAGAAAACAGTCCCAGGTATGTATATCTGCGCTAAAAACGTGATCATCCCACGTAAATAAAAAAGATTAAGCCATAATCCCACTGGAAACGCATAGAAAACAGTGACAGGTAAGTATATCTGCGCTAAAAACGTGATCATCCCACATAAATCAAAAAGATATAGCCATAATCCCACTGGAAACGCATAGAAAACAGTCCCAGGTATGTATATTTGCGCTAAAAACGTGATCATCCCACATAAATCAAAAAGATATAGCCATTATCCTACTGGAAACGCATAGAAAACAGTCCCAGGTATGTATATTTGCGCTAAAAACGTGATCATCCCACATAAATAAAAAAGATTAAACCATAATCCCACTGGAAACGCATAGAAAACAGTGACAGGTAAGTATATCTGCGCTAAAAACGTGATCATCCCACATAAATCAAAAAGATATAGCCACTATCCTACTGGAAACGCATAGAAAACAGTCCCAGGTATGTATATTTGCGCTAAAAACGTGATCATCCCACATAAATCAAAAAGATATAGCCATAATCCCACTGGAAACGCATAGAAAACAGTCCCAGGTATGTATATTTGCGCTAAAAACGTGATCATCCCACGTAAATAAAAAAGATATAGCCATAATCCCACTGGAAACGCATAGAAAACAGTCCCAGGTATGTATATTTGCGCTAAAAACGTGATCATCCCACGTAAATAAAAAAGATATAGCCATCTTCCCACTGGAAACGCATAGAAAACAGTCCCAGATAAGTATATCTGCGCTAGAAACGTGATCATCCCACGTAAATAAAAAAGATATAGCCATCATCCCACTGGAAACGCATAGAAAACTGTCCCAGGTATGTATATTTGCGCTAAAAACGTGATCATCCCACGTAAATCAAAAAGATATAGCCATCATCCCACTGGAAACACATAGAAAACAGTCCCAGGTAAGTATATCTGCGCTAAAAACGTGATCATCCCACGTAAATAAAAAAGATTAAGCCATAATCCCACTGGAAACGCATAGAAAACAGTCCCAGGTATGTATATTTGCGCTAAAAACGTGATCATCCCACGTAAATAAAAAAGATATAGCCATCTTCCCACTGGAAACGCATAGAAAACAGTCCCAGGTAAGTATATCTGCGCTAAAAACGAGATCATCCCACGTAAATAAAAAAGATATAGCCATCATCCCACTGGAAACGCATAGAAAACTGTCCCAGGTATGTATATTTGCGCTAAAAACGTGATCATCCCACGTAAATCAAAAAGATATAGCCATCATCCCACTGGAAACACATAGAAAACAGTCCCAGGTAAGTATATCTGCGCTAAAAACGTGATCATCCCACGTAAATAAAAAAGATTAAGCCATAATCCCACTGGAAACGCATAGAAAACAGTCCCAGGTATGTATATCTGTGCTAAAAACGTGATCATCCCACATAAATCAAAAAGATTAAGACATAATCCCACTGGAAACGCATAGAAAACAGTGACAGGTAAGTATATCTGCGCTAAAAACGTGATCATCCCACGTAAATCAAAAAGATATAGCCATCTTCCCACTGGAAACGCATAGAAAACAGTCCCAGGTATGTATATTTGCGCTAAAAACGTGATCATCCCACATAAATAAAAAAGATATAGCCATTATCCTACTGGAAACGCATAGAAAACAGTCCCAGGTATGTATATTTGCGCTAAAAACGTGATCATCAAACGTAAATAAAAAAGATTAAGGCATAATCCCACTGGAAACACATAGAAAACAGTGACAGGTAAGTATATCTGCGTTAAAAACGTGATCATCCCACATAAATCAAAAAGATATAGCCATAATCCCACTGGAAACGCATAGAAAACAGTCCCAGGTATGTATATTTGCGCTAAAAACGTGATCATCCCACATAAATAAAAAAGATATAGCCATCATCCCACTGGAAACGCATAGAAAACAGTCCCAGGTATGTATATTTGCGCTAAAAACGTGATCATCCCACGTAAATTAAAAAAGATATAGCCATCATCCCACTGGAAACGCATAGAAAACAGTCCCAGGTATGTATATCTGCGCTTAAAACGTGATCATCCCACGTAAATAAACAAGATTAAGCCATAATCCCACTGGAAACGCATAGAAAACAGTGACAGGTAAGTATATCTGCGCTAAAAACGTGATCATCCCACATAAATAAAAAAGATGTAGCCATCATCCCACTGTAAACGCATAGAAAACAGTCCCAGGTATGTATATCTGCACTAAAAACGTGATCATCCCACGTAAATAAAAAAGATTAAGCCATAATCCCACTGGAAACGCATAGAAAACAGTGACAGGTAAGTATATCTGCGCTAAAAACGTGATCATCCCACATAAATCAAAAAGATATAGCCATTATCCCACTGGAAACGCATAGAAAACAGTCCCAGGTATGTATTTTTGCGCTAAAAATGTGATCATCCCACGTAAATAAAAAAGATATAGCCATCATCCCACTGGAAACGCATAGAAAACAGTCCCAGGTATGTATATCTGCGCTAAAAACGTGATCATCCCACGTAAATAAAAAAGATTAAGGCATAATCCCACTGGAAACGCATAGAAAACAGTGACAGGTTAGTATATCTGCGCTAAAAACGTGATCATCCCACATAAATAAAAAAGATATAGCCATCATCCCACTGGAAACGCATAGAAAACAGTCCCAGGTATGTATATCTGCGCTAAAAACGTGATCATCCCACGTAAATAAAAAAGATTAAGCCATAATCCCACTGGAAACGCATAGAAAACAGTGACAGGTAAGTATATCTGCGCTAAAAACGTGATCATCCCACATAAATCAAAAAGATATAGCCATTATCCCACTGGAAATGCATTGAAAACAGTCCCAGGTATGTATATTTGCGCTAAAAACGTGATCATCCCACATAAATAAAAAAGATATAGCCATAATCCCACTGGAAACGCATAGAAAACAGTCCCAGGTATGTATATTTGCGCTAAAAACGTGATCATCCCACATAAATAAAAAAGATATAGCCATAATCCCACTGGAAACGCATAGAAAACAGTCCCAGGTATGAAAATGGTAGAGGGTGCCAGGACTCAATATTGATATTAGGATGCTGGTTTCCTTATTTAATTATATGGCTTTGTTGATATAAACCGATGCAGAAACAATATAAATGCTGTAACTATTTTTTTTTTAACTATGAGTATATCATTTAAAAGCTTTATGTGCTTGCTGTAGTTTGTAAATTCTCAGTTGAGGTAAAAAAATATAGTGACATCTAGAGGTGTGAATAGGAACTACAGGCAATCATCCCGATCATCCCTTTCTGTGATCATCCTTTTAGTACATCCCTTCTTTTAGATGTTTTTATCCAAGCTATTTTATTGGTAAACTGCACAGCATAAGAATTTGCAGTACATACATGAGAAAACTCAATATGTACATATAACAGGATTACATTAACCAAAATATAAAGAAAGTAAGTACAGTTGCAGTAAGGTGTGGTTGGTGGGAGTAGAGCACACACATCACCCATATACAAAGGGATATAATCAGAGCCGGATTAAGGGGGGTGCCAAGGGGGTCAGTACCCCTGGGCCCCCCTGGCATAAGGGGCCCCCCAGCCGAAGCTGCTCTGCACCGCTCTGGTGCTGCTGTTCCCTCTGCCCTGTATCAGCCGCTGACCCGTGGGGAGGGAGCCACATGAAACAGCGGCGAGCGGGACATCACACACCTGCTGGCAGCTCGGAATCCTCCCTCCCCAGCAGCCGGGAGTCTTCTCCTCCCTGCTGCAGCGTGGAGCTGGGGTGGGGGGGTGGGGGGGTGGGGTGGGGTGGGGGGGGGGGGGAAGAGAGAGAGAATAGGGGGGTGGCCCAAATGTTTTTTTGTTTTCAATGCCCGCTGTCCGGCGCTACGGCAGGCTTTCGGAGCTCCGCCCCCTTGTAGCTGTATACCGCGATTTGGGGGTCGGAGCAGAGGGGGAGGAGCTAATATGAGATCATTGTTATAGATTCACGTCATATTGGCTCCGCCCCCTCCCCGGCGACCCGCGAATCGCGGCATTTTTGCCGTGGGGGCGGGGCCTAATGGTGAACTGTGTCCCTGGCACCCAGCAATATCTCCTGGCTGTGGCATCCTCAGTCCTCACCCCTTTACTCAGGGCAGGCTTCCATGTAAGTGTGTGCACAGTTTGTGCTCTATATATGTATACTGTATGTATGTGTATATATGTTCTATTAGTGTATACAGTATGTATATGTGTATATTTTCTATGTGTGTATGTGTTTTATGTGTATGTTATGTATTTGTGTGTATGTGGGGGTATGAGTTGTATGTAACGTGTGTGTGTGTATATATATATATATATATATATATATATATATATATATAGATGCTGCTGACGGATCGGCACTCACCTAGCTGGTGATTACATGCTCCGGTGCCCTCTGGAGATCCATTTTCATAGGCGACTCTGTTCCAATCAGCGGCACTCGGAGACTTGTAGAATATCATAAAACGTGCTTTAATAAATCATGGTGATTGTCACCATGACTTATTAAAGCACGTTTTATGATATTCTACAAGTCTCCGAGTGCCGCTGATTGGAACAGAGTCACATATATATATATATATATATATAAATTTACAAAATCGATTGGCCGCCACTCCCTCTCCTTAATCAGCTGCCGTGGTTCTCTTTACACTGCCTTCACATAACCTCCAATAGTATGGCACTCAGCGGGCTTCTTAATCACATATCACAAACGCCAGCTAGTTCAGCAACGTTTCGGGTTTTATTTACCCTTTTGTCGTATATGTGCTGTTTGACAAAGGGTAAATAAAACCCAAAACGTTGCTGAACTAGCTGGCGTTTGTGATATGTGATTAAGAAGCCCACTGAGTGACATACTTTTGGAGTATATATATATATATATATAGAAGTCCAAAAGACACAGCGGCACTCGAGGATTTTCGTGAAGTAAATGAGGTTATATTTCAAAGAAGTTACAGATAGCCAACGTTTCGGGGCTTACATGCCCCTTTGTCAAAGGGGCATGTAAGCCCCGAAACGTTGGCTATCTGTAACTTCTTTGAAATATAACCTCATTTACTTCACGAAAATCCTCGAGTGCCGCTGTGTCTTTTGGACTTCTGCATAACTTTTACTGAGGGCACCGGGGTATCTTCAAGCCAGCCGGGAGAGTGCCAGACCTATTTGGGATCTATATATATATATATATATATAATGGTCGAAGTGGGGCGGTATACAAAATGAGGAAATGAAAGTGCAGCAGGAGGCGAAGGAAGTGGCCATCCTGCTGCACATGTTGCTCCACGTCCATGCGCGGCAGCCAGCGGCTGTGTACAGCGCTGTACTAGCTCACAGCCGCCCACCGCCAGCCACTCACGGCAGCCAGCCTCCCACCGTTCACCACCGCCAGCCACCCGCCGCTCACCCGCAACAAATGTGGTAATGTTCCCCTGCTGTCACCTCTCTCCCTGTCGTTACCTTCCCTGTCCCTACTGTCACTCTCTCTCTCCCAGCTGTCACTGTCGTCACTCTCTCTCTCCCTGCTGTCACTGTCGTCACTCTCTCTCTCTCCCTGCTGTCACTGTCGTCACTCTCTCTCCCTGTCGTTACTCTCTCTCCCTGTCGTCACTCTCTTTCCCTGCTGTCACAATTTCAGCTCATTCAGTGTGCTACAATGTGAATTTCGGCTCATTCAGTGTGCTACAATGTGAATTTCGGCTCATTCAGTGTGCTACAATGTGAGTTTCGGCTCATTCAGTGTGCTACAATGTGAATTTCGGCTCATTCAGTGTGCTACAATGTGAGTTTCGGCTCATTCAGTGTGCTTCAATGTGAATTTCGGCTCATTCAGTGTGCTACAATGTGAATTTCGGCTCATTCAGTGTGCTACATTGTGAATTTCAGCTCAGTCAGTGTGCTACAATGTGAATTTCGGCTCATTCAGTGTACTATAATGTGAGTTTCGGCTCATTCAGTGTGCTACAATGTGAATTTCGGCTCATTAAGTGTGCTACAATGTGAGTTTCGGCTCATTCAGTGTGCTACAATGTGAATTTCGGCTCATTCAGTGTGCTACAATGTGAGTTTCGGCTCAGTCAGTGTGCTACACTGTGAATTTCGGCTCATTCAGTGTGCTACAATGTGAATTTCGGCTCATTCAGTGTGCTACATTGTGAATTTCAGCTCAGTCAGTGTGCTACAATGTGAATTTCGGCTCATTCAGTGTACTATAATGTGAGTTTCGGCTCATTCAGTGTGCTACAGGGTGAATTTCGGCTCATTCAGTGTGCTACAATGTGAGTTTCGGCTCATTCAGTGTGCTACAATGTGAATTTCGGCTCATTCAGTGTGCTACAATGTGAGTTTCGGCTCAGTCAGTGTGCTACACTGTGAATTTCGTCTCATTCAGTGTGCTACAATGTGAATTTTGGTTCATTCAGTGTGCTAGAATGTGGATTTCGGCTCATTCAGTGTGCTACAATGTGAATTTTGGTTCATTCAGTGTGCTAGAATGTGGATTTCGGCTCATTCAGTGTGCTACAATGTGAATTTCGGCTCATTCAGTGTGCTATAATGTGAATTTCGGCTCATACCGTGTGCTATAATGTGAATTTCAGCTCGTACCGTGTGCTATTAAGGTGAAAGGGGCACCAGTACTAGATAGTTTAAGGGGTTCTACTACACTGGTCACGCCCCCTTTTGTGTTACCCCCCCCCTTTTTTTGTGTGACCGCACCCCCTGCGCGTGCATAATTGTGTCCTTGACTTTTGCATACCTTCACTTCAAAATTTCCACCTCGACCACTGTATCTATCTATCTATCTATCTATCTATCTATCTATCTATCTATCTATCTATATATATATATATATATATATATACACACACACACACACACACACACACACACACACACACACACACGTGCGTGCATCAAAGGAAACCCCCTTCCGAATCCTGCTTTTGCCCCTGCGGATGGTGGTTGCTGGTGGGGGGCCCCCTGTCTTGGGTGCCCTGGGCCCCCCAAGGGCTTAATCCGGCCCTGGATATAATGGCATATATGAAAGAAGTACCTACACCTTCAGAATGGAGGACAACCCAAGGAGAGTAGTTCAAGACTATGCCATGTGGTAAGTGCTACCACTTTCCTAAGGGACTCTTTCACAGGGGCAGAAAGGGTATGCACATATGGCAGCCAGATCTCAAAAAATGTCCCCACTCTCCTCTCCTTATTAATCACCATCTCCAACCAGTCCATGTGAAATAGATAGGAGAGTTGAGGCATTAGCAAAGCAAAGAGAGAATGACTGTTGGTATACTTTGAGACAACACAGTTATTTTGCCCGCAGCAGCTATTTTATCTAACAGTAGACGCTGTCCTAAAGGCAGTTTGGATTGTCGTGGTGATGAGTAAATATCCCAAAGGGCCCATTCAGGAGATATGGTGAAAGGTATACAAAGCTTATCCCAAAACTTATGAACCTCTGCACAACTCCACATACAGTGGAAGAGGTATGCTTCCAGCATATGGCATTTGAAGCAATCAGAGTTTGATGATATTCCCATATGACATCATAATTTTGGAGTAATGTAAGAGCGGTGCAATAGCTGGTAGTTCATTGTGGCAGCCGAAATGAGGCATTTATTGAGGCGGATAAAGGCAGTGAGGGGTCATTTCACATCAGATCACCCAAAAAAAATAAAATGTCCACCACCCATCTCAGATTTTTACAGGTTTTTTTTTTATAAAAAAGGATGTAAAAAAAACTATATCTGCCAAATATCTGACTGTTAGTTACCGAAATACTGACTTTTCAATATAATAAACTATTTACTAATCGCAAATTATTTATTCCAGTTTATTTAAAGTATCATGGGTGTTTATTAAAGAATCGCCACAAAATGTGTACCTCTAAGGTAAGTGTTCCTCCTGAATCCAAACATCCAAACCAAATTATTTTATCTGCCTTACGTTTGCCTTATGAGTTACAACAAAAACGCAAGCTTTTGGCATAGAATTAAAAACGCTAGGTAAAATCAGCATTATATATTCCAATTTTTTTAGGTGCCTAATAAAGGTATACATTCCTACCACACAAAAAAATCAGCATGGTACTCTGTTTCATAGTGGAGAAAAAAAAATAATGAAGTTGACGTACGATTACTGTTGTACCGTATACACACTTTACACAAGAAACCTTGAAATTTAAAAACGGAACCATAACTGAAGTTGAGTCAACAATCACATTACTTTCCCCTCGTTTGGAACCTGTTGTAATAGTCTGTAATTTTACTTAAAGTGTCAAAGGACAGTGTAAACTGCCTTTCGGTACTTCCTTTGATAGAAGGCACCTACGTTACACAGAGGATGTGAATAAATGGAACAAAACACTTCTCATCTCTTAAGTAAATAAAATGTGTAAAATTCTGAGATGGGTGGTCGACCCACCTGGTTGAACTGATGTGGAATGACCCTGAGGATAGTTTTAACTGTCGGAGACGGGAGGTCTAAGGTCCCTCCCTAGAGCATGATAGTCTTCATGCAGTAAAGGTGGTAGTCAACAATGAATTAGTCACTATGGACGGCGGAAAAGAGTTAAGGCCCATATGTAGGAGACTGGGGAGCGGGATTTCAGGACAGAGGGCTTATTCCAAGCCAGTGTTAGCGAAGTCATCAGATTTCCAGAGCCAATCCACTGTATAGCAGAAATTTGCAGCCAAAACGTATCTCCTAATACAGGGAAGATTAACACCACCGAATGTCAGCAGTTGACAGTTTAAATAGGGATAGTCTAGGTTTTTTGTGTGACCAGATAAATCTACTAAAGGTTTTAGCTAAAGATTTTAAATCTGTTTCTGTCAACTATAGTGGCAGCATCTGAATTGGAAACAATAATCTTGGAAAAGAGACCATTTAATTAACTGGCACCTACCCAAGTAGGGAAGAGGCAAGTGTTTCCACACTTGGAAAACCGCTAAAGTACAGTTTATGATGTCCGGAAAGTTAGCTGCATGTTTATCAAATGGATCAGCAGTTATCTTAAGTCCCAAGTATGTAAGTCTAGGACCAACCCAACGAAAAGGGAATGAGCCATTCCAGTTTTGTGCAGCTTTAGTGTGTAAGGCTAATGCCTCTGTCTTTGATTTATTAATCAGGATCCCCGAAATGGATTCAATATCAGAGTGTAGCTCATAGGCATGTATACGGGGGGTGCCTGGTACGCACAGGCACCCCATAATGTCCGGCACTCCCCACACACCAGTGATGATCGCCGCGGCCCTGCAGCTAATTACAGTCACTGACTGTGTCTCCCCTACCGCTACCCCACTGCTCCCACCGCCCAGTCAGGATGGCTGTCATGTAGTGTGTATAATTTACTGGCCGGCGGCCGCACAAGAGGACTTACATACAGGGGGACTTAAACATACTCCTGGCTTTGCCTCACGATGTGACGTGCTGTCACACCGTGCGCCCTCCCTCTCCGCTGGCCCACACTCTCTCTCTTCTCCCCTCAGAGCTCTCAATCCTCAGCGCCGCTGCTGACACAGTAAGTTGCAATGGGACCTATGTATATGCGGGGTGGTGAGACATGTCCTAGGCGTTGCAGCCTGCAGCTGAGCCTGCTCCTGCTGCAGGGGAAAGAGGGGGGCCAGGCCAGGTCAGGGGGACTAACATCCATGAGTTGAAGTTACCCACCCCAAAAAAATTAGATTTCTGGGTTCACACAGAAAATAAAATAAAAAAGCAGAACGGTTACATATACATAATAGCTGATTCAAACAGTGCGTAGTTTCCTGAGCTGGGGTCATTATATGTATCTGGCACTGCTGGGGGAAAACTGTTTGGTGTAATGTGAATTCGGCTCAAACTGTGAGGGTAGCGTGAAATTCGGCTCATACTGTGTGGCGTTATGTGAATTTCGGGCTCATACTGTGTGGCGTTATGTGAATTTGGCTCATACTGTGTGGCGTAATGTGAATTTGGCTCATACTGTGTGGTATAATGTGAATTTTGGCTCATACTGTGTGGTGTTATGTGAATTTCGGCTCATACTGTGTGGTGTAATGTGAATTTCGGCTCATACTGTGTGGGGTAATGTGAATTTCGGCTCATACCGTGTGGGGTAATGTGAATTTCGGCTCATACTGTGTGGAGTAATGTAAATTTCGGCTCATACTGTGTGGGGTAATGTGAATTTCGGTTCATACTGTGTGGCGTTACGTGAATTTGGCTCATAATGTGTAACGTAATGTGAATTTTGGTTCATACTGTGTGGGGTAATGTGAATTTCGGCTCATACTGTGTGGCGTTATGTGAATTTCAGCTCATACTGTGTGGGGTAATGTGAATTTTGGCTCATACTTTGTGGGGTAATGTGAATTTCAGTTCATACTGTGTGGAGTTATGTGAATTTGGCTCATACTGTGTGGCATTATGTGAATTTGGCTCATACTGTGAGGGTAGCGTGAATTTCGGCTCATACTGTGTGGCGTTATGTGAATTTGGCTCATACTGTCAGGGTAGCATGAATTCCGGCTCATACTGTGTGGGGTAATGTGAATTTCGGCTCATACTGTGTGGAGTAATGTGAATTTAGGCTCATACTGTGTGGTGTAATGTGAAGTTCAGCTCATTCTGTGTGGTGTAATGTGAATTTTGGCCCATACTGTGTGGGCTAATGTGAATTTCGGCTCATACTGTGTGGCGTTATATGAATTTGGCTCATACTGTGTGGTGTAATGTGAATTTGGCTCATACTGTGTGGTATTATGTGAATTTGGCTCATACTGTGAGGGTAGCGTGAATATCGGCTCATACTGTGTGGCGTTATGTGAATTTGGCTCATACTGTCAGGGTAGCATGAATTTCGGCTCATACTGTGTGGGGTAATGTGAATTTCAGCTCATACTGTGTGGAGTAATGTGAATTTCGGCTCATACTGTGTGGTGTAATGTGAAGTTCAGCTCATTCTGTGTGGTGTTGTTATGCACACCAGTGCCAGCAGGAATGTACTGGTGTCTGAACGGAGAGGGATGCAAAACAAATGAACTCACAGACAGACTGGGGAATATGACATTACATACATAGAAGGTGATAGGGTAACAAAATAAACACAAGGTGAACAGAGAAGCCCAAAGGCTAAGAAACTGGGTGTCTCGCTAGTATTAGGAATGCTCAGATGGAAAGAAGCGAGATGTTGTGATTTAATACGTAGAGAACCCGAAATGCTGTTGCTAAGGGCAACAGCAAAACCCTAAAGGGTTACAAACGGGTGTGGCAGTAAACTCCTTGGTCAGAGATGGAATAATAGACACAAGGAGAGTCTCCACAATCCTAGTCCTCACTTGCAGTGCACTGGTTCAGCTTACTGCCACTAAACTGACACCTGAACACCTTGCACAGTGAGAAAGGATTTTGGCAGGCAAGTCTGAGAATACAGCCGCAAACTTGCTAGGTTCACAGAGTAGCAAAAGAACCCCAGCAGGTTAAACGACTGACTCCAGTCTTACTGCTAGGTCTGGATTGGCAGAGTGTAATACCAAATCCCAAGCCCTTTTTGCAGTAAGCAACAAACAAATACAAAGTTTACACAGTACTAGCTAGCTTTCAGGAACTGACTAACCAACAAAGATTCAGCAGCATCTGCCTAACCTGAGAAGAGGGTTTATATAGCAGGTGCTGTCCACGCCCCACTCAGACCTCACAGACTGTGAGAACAAAAACCAGCACCATATCCCCTGCCGTGCACAGAGCCTGTAACCACTGCACAGCAAAAGACCCGAACCGGAGTATCAGCTACGCTCAGGTTACTCCGCTAGCACTTGTCTCCCGGTTGCCATGACGACGTGGCAGCACAGAGCAGGAGACCCTAACAGTACCCCCCCTCTGACGAGGGGTCAAAGAACCCCTACCACCGGGTTTATCGGGGAACTGCGAGAAGAAAGAGCGTAACAGTCTGGGGGCATGAAGATCACAACTGCGCACCCACGACCGCTCCTCCGGGCCATACCCCTTCCAGTGCACCAAAAATGACAGCCGACCCCGAACCATCTTGGAGTCAAGAATCCTTTCAACAGCAAACTCCCTCTGGCCACGTATCAGAAGAGGGGAAGGTCTTCCACTGGAAGAAGGATTACTAATCGCCCGTTTTAAAAGGGAACAATGAAATGTTTTATTGATACCCAAAGAACGGGGTAGATCTAACTGAAATGCCACCGGATTGATAACCCTAGTGATCTTATAAGGACCGATGAACCGGGGGCCTAACTTATGAGATGGCTGTCTCAACTTCAAATTCTTGGTAGACAACCAGACGAAGTCTCCTAATTTGAAGCTGCAGGGTCTTTTCCGCTTATCAAAAACCCTTTTGGTCACTAATGACACAGACACAAGGGCTTTCTTCACTTTCCTCCAAATACCTCTAAGGACCGAAACCACAGAGGAACCACCAGGCGTGGAGTCCTGGGGGTCAAAAGAATTGGCCTTAGGATGATGCCCATACACACAAAGGAAGGGAGAGATCCCTGTAGCAGAGTGAGCCGCGTTGTTATAGGCAAACTCCGCCATGGACAGATGAGCAACCCAGTCAGTCTGACACTTGGAGACATAACACCTGAGGAACTGCTCCAAGGACTGGTTCACCCTTTCAGTCTGCCCATTAGACTGTGGATGGTAGCCTGACGACAAGCTGACAGAAATCTGGAGATCGGAACAAAATGCCCTCCAGAATTTGGCCACAAACTGGGATCCGCGGTCAGAGACCACATCAAGTGGCAACCCGTGGAGGCGCACAACATGCAGCATAAATAATTCAGACAGGCGTCTGGCCGATGGCAGCCCAACCAATGGAACGAAGTGCGCCATCTTCGAAAACCTGTCAACGACAACCCAGATGGCTGTCATCCCCGAGGATTTGGGCAAGTCCACCACAAAATCCATTGAAATGTGGGTCCATGGCTTAGATGGAATAGAGAGTGGATGTAATGGGCCAACAGGAACCCCTCTAGGAGTCTTATTTCGGGCACAGATGTCACATGCCCGAACCCACTGATCCACATCCCTAGCCACCGAGGGCCACCACACCGCCCTAGATAGCAACTCCCGAGTTCTGGCAATACCCGGGTGACCTGCCATCTTCTTGGCATGGAATTCCAGGAACACTCGCTGTCTTAACCTAGGAGGCACAAACAAAAGACCTACCGGAAGGTCTGGAGGAGCCTGCTCCTGTGCTCTAAGGACTAATGACAAGAGGTCCTGGGTAATGCCCACTTTAATACATGATGGGGACACAATGGGCAATGGCTCCTCGGTGGTCTCCTGGATTGGAGCAAAACTCCGCGAGAGCGCATCAGCCTTGATGTTTTTTGACCCAGGGCGATATGTTATCAAAAAATTAAAGCGAGCAAAAAACAAAGCCCATTGTGCCTGCCTGGCATTGAGGCGCTTCGCTGACTCTAAATATGCCAAATTCTTATGGTCGGTGAGAATTGAGACCACAAACTTAGCCCCCTCAAGCCAGTGTCTCCTCGAGTGCATCCTTAATAGCCAACAATTCCCGGTTACCCACGTCATAATTCATCTCGGCAGGCGAAAATTTACGGGAAAAGTAAGCACAGGGATGAAGGCGATTATCAGACACCCCCATCTGAGAGAGCACTGCCCCAATACCCATCTCAGAGGCATCCACCTCCACCACAAAAGGACGCTCTGGATCTGGGTGTCGCAGCACCTTGGCCGAGACAAATGCCCTTTTGAGACGGGCAAAAGCCGCTTTGGCCTCACAAGACCAGTGAGCAACATCCGCCCCTTTCTTAGTGAGTGCCACCAAGGGCGCCACTATAGACGAAAATCCAGCGATAAATCATCTATAAAAATTTGCAAAGCCCAGAAAATGCTGAAGCGCCTTCAAACTAGTGGGCTGCACCCAATCCAGGACTGCCTGTACCTTGGAACCCTCCATTTGGAAACCTTCTGGGGAGATAATATATCCTAGAAATGCGATTTGCTGAACTTCAAATTCGCACTTCTCCAGCTTCGCCCCAAGCCGGTGGTCTCTGAGTTTCTGGAGGACTAAGCGTACATGCTTCCGATGTTCCTCCAGGGAATGGGAGAAGATTAGGATGTCATCTAAGTATACAACTAAGAATCTATCCAAATATTCCCTGAGCACATCGTTCATGAAGTCCTGGAAGACTGCCGGGGCATTACAGAGCCCAAAAGGCATCACCAAATACTCATAATGCCCTGAGTGGGTATTAAAGGCAGTCTTCCATTCATCCCCCTCTCTTATTCGGATTAGATTGTACGCACCGCGTAGGTCAATCTTAGAAAAAATGGTGGCAGTACGAAGCTGGTCAAACAAGACCGAAATGAGAGGCACTGTATGAGTTTTTAATCGTGATACGGTTCAATTCCCTGAAGTCGATGCAGGGTCGCAACGAACCGTCCTTTTTACCCACGAAGAAGAACCCTGACCCAACTGGAGACTGTGAAGGTCTGATAAATCCCTTAGCCAAGTTCTCCTGAATGTACTCTGCCATAGCCTGAGTCTCAGGACGTGACAGGGAGTACAACCTGCTCTTGGGAAGCTTAGCATTCGGCAACAAATCAATGGCACAGTCATAGGGGCGATGGGGAGGTAGTACCTCTGCAACTCTTTTGGAGAACACGTCCGCAAAATCTGCATAACATCCTGGCAATCCTGGCAAACTTAGCTGCGAAACCCTGACTGGAAGGCTCAAGCAACTCCTGAAACAATCAGTACCCCAACTAAGAATCTGCCCAGAGACCCAGTCAAATTGAGGATTGTGGGCCCTTAACCAGGGTAACCCCAACACCAATGGGGCAAATGTACAGACAGTCACATAAAAGGACAATTTTTCAGAGTGTGTGGCTCCAATAAACAAAGAAATCTGGCTAGTGCAAGTGGTAATTTTACCCTGGGATAATGGTTCCCAGTTTAACCCACAAATCTCAATTTCCGATGCCAAGGGTACTAAGGGAACAGAGTGTTTCAGGGCGAATTGGCGGTCCATAAAAACCCCGTCGGCCCCACTGTCCACAAAGGCCTCAGTCTTGACAGTTTGACCGAGGATCTTCAAGGTCACCGGAATGATAAAAGTCTTCTTGGGAAATTCTGACTTCTGGCCTGACAGGATATTTCCCATCACCCTCAGGCCCTGAAGTTTTCCGGCTTTTCTGGGCATGATACTACCACATGACCTTTATTCCCACAGTACAAACATAACCCCTGCTGTCTTCTCCGCGTCTTCTCACGCGAGGAGAGGCGGGTAGCCCCAATCTGCATAGGCTCCTTGGAAAATTCCTCAGAGTCTGAGGTTCCCTTGGGAAAGAAGGAAACCTCGGTCTCCCTTTCAAGCCTGCGCTCTCTCAGCCGTCTATCCACCCGAATAACTGCATGAGCTGATCCAAGCTATCAGGCAAGGGATATTGTACCAGTTGGTCTTTTAACTGGTTAGAAAGACCTCTTCGGTACTGGTGTCTCAGGGCTGGGTCATTCCACTGGGTATCATGGGCCAACCTCCGAAACTCTGTACAATAAACCTCAACTGGCCTTCGCCCTTGCTTTAGGATCGAAATCTGAGCCTCGGCTGAGGCCGTCTTGTCAGGGTCATCATACAACATGCCCAGTGCCGTAAAAAAAGCATCAACACTTTTAAGCGACGGACAGTCAGGCTGCAACCCATATGCCCAGACCTGTGGGTGTCCTTGTAGCAAGGAAATCACTATGCCCACCCGCTGAATCTCCGACCCAAAAGACTGAGGCCTAAGCTGGAAATATAGCTTGCAGCTCTCCTTGAAACAAAAGAACTGCGAGCGATCTCCAGAAAAACGATCCGGGAGATTTACTTTCGGCTCCTTAACCCCTGAAGGCACTGCTGCTGCGGGAGCTCCGCCAGCGGCCTGCGAGGTGTGCATTTTAATGGACAAATCATTAAATTGTCGAGTCAGGACCTGCACCTGATCGACCACCTGTTGCAAAGTATTTTGAGGGGTATGCTCCATATTCCCACAAAATTTCAACAGGAGTATTAGGCTGCTGAATATGTTATGCACACCAGTGCCAGCAGGAATGTACTGGTGTCTGAACGGAGAGGGATGCAAAACAAATGAACTCACAGACAGACTGGGGAATATGACATTACATACATAGAAGGTGATAGGGTAACAAAATAAACACAAGGTGAACAGAGAAGCCCAAAGGCTTAGAAACTGGGTGTCTCCCTAGTATTAGGAATGCTCAGATGGAAAGAAGCGAGATGTTGTGATTTAATACGTAGAGAACCCGAAATGCTGTTGCTAAGGGCAACAGCAAAACCCTAAAGGGTTACCAACGGGTGTGGCAGTAAACTCCTTGGTCAGAGATGGAATAATAGACACAAGGAGAGTCTCCACAATCCTAGTCCTCACTTGCAGTGCACTGGTTCAGCTTACTGCCACTAAACTGACACCTGAACACCTTGCACAGTGAGAAAGGATTTTGGCAGGCAAGTCTGAGAATACAGCCGCAAACTTGCTAGGTTCACAGAGTAGCAAAAGAACCCCAGCAGGTTAAACGACTGACTCCAGTCTTACTGCTAGGTCTGGATTGGCAGAGTGTAATACCAAATCCCAAGGCCTATTTGCAGTAAGCAACAAACAAATACAAAGTTTACACAGTACTAACTAGCGTTCAGGAACTGACTAACCAACAAAGATTCAGCAGCATCTGCCTAACCTGCGAAGAGGGTTTATATAGCAGGTGCTGTCCACGCCCCACTCAGACCTCATAGACTGTGAGCACTAAAACCAGCACCGGATCCCCTGCCGTGCAAAGAGCCTGTAACCACTGCACAGCAAAAGACCCAAACCGGAGTATCAGCTACGCTCAGGTTACTCCGCTAGCACTTGTCTCCCGGTTGCCATAACGACGTGGCAGCACAGAGCAGGAGACCCTAACAGGTGTAATGTCAATTTCAGCTCATACTGTGTGGGCTAATGTGAATTTCGGCTCATACTGTGTGGCGCTATATGAATTTGGCTCATACTGTGTGGTGTAAATGTGAATTTGGCTCATACTGTGTGGCGTTATGTGAATTTCGTCTCCTACTGTTTAGGGTAATGTGAATTTCGGCTCATACTGTGTGGAGTAATGTGAATTTTGGCTCATACTGTGTGGCGTTATGTGAATTTGGCTCATACTGTGTGGCGTTATGTGAATTTGGCTCATACTGTCAGGGTAGTGTGAATTTCGGCTCATACTGTGTGGCGTTATGTGAATTTCAGCTCATACTGTGTGGGGTAATGTGAATTTCGGCTCATACTGTATGGGGTAATGTGAATTTGGCTCATACTGTGTGGAGTAATTTGAATTTCAGCTCATACTGTGTGGAATAATATGAATTTCGGCTCATACTGTGTGGGGTAATGTGAATTTCGGCTCATACTGTGTGGAGTAATGTGAAGTTCAGCTCATACTGTGTGGAGTAATATGAATTTCAGCTCATACTGTGTGGAGTAATGTGAATTTCGGCTCATACTGTGAGGGGTAATGTGAATTTCGGCTCATACTGTGTGGGGTAATGTGATTTTCGGCTCATACCGTGTGGCGTAATGTGAATTTCGGCTCATACTGTGTGGCGTAATGTGAATTTGGCTCATACTGTGAGGGTAGCGTGAAGTTTGGCTCATACTGTGTGGCGTAATGTGAATTTATCTCATACTGTGTGGTGTAATGTGAATTTCGGCTCATACTGTGTGGGGTAATGTGAATTTTCGGCTCATACTGTGTGGCGTAATGTGAATTTCGGCTCATACTGGGGGTAATTCCAAGTTGATCGCAGCAGGATATTTTTTAGCAGTTGGGCAAAACCATGTGCACTGCAGGGGGGGCAGATATAACATGTGCAGAGAGAGTTAGATTTGGGTGGGTTATTTTGTTTCTGTGCAGGGTAAATACTGGCTGCTTTATGTTTACACTGCAATTTAGATTGCAGATTGAACTCACCACACCCAAATCTAACTCTCTCTGCAAATGTTATATCTGCCCCCCCTGCAGTGCACATGGTTTTGCCCAACTGCTAAAAAATTTCCTGCTGCGATCAACTTGGAATTACCCCCACTGTGTGGTGTACTGTGAAGTTCAGCTCATACTGTGTGGCGTAATCTGAAATTCATCTCATACTGTATGATGTAACATGAATTTTGGCTCATACTGTGTAGCGTAATGCATAGTGTGAATTTCGGCTCATACTGTGTGACATAACATGAATTTTGGCTCATACTGTGGCATAATATGCATTTTGACTCTTACTATATGCTGTAATGTGAATAAGGGGCACTTCTGCCAGTAGCTGGTGAGCATGGGGACATGTGTGACAAATGCTGGTGTCCTGCGGAGATGGGGTCTGATGGCTTAGATAGAGGCAAACGTGGCTCTGATGGCACGTGTGTACATTTTTTTACTTTTACTTCTGTTATAGTAAAACTCAAAAGTTCGTCCCCTTTAATCTCCCATACTGTTCAGAGTGGCCCACTCAAAATCAGGGTGTAGATGCTGGGGGGTGCAAGGGGTGGGGTGTGTGTGGGGGAAGGGGAACGTTCATGCACCTAGGTCCACAACACTCTAGTTCCGCCACTGGGATAGGTTGGGGAAGTGTAAGCAGCGATAGGGTGCAGCGGACGCTATGACTCAGAGTTATGCTGTAGTGGACAGTCAGTACTGGCCAGTGGTCACAGCATTATGTTTCATTTAACTTCTCTGTGGTGTATTATATCTACTTTATTATTAGGAAATAGGGATAAATTAGATTAAGCCATGTGATTCTACTGAATGTAAAATAGTGCTAAATATGTTCCTGGGTGGTGCTAGACATGCCCAAAAGGTGTTGCTAGACATGCCCAAAGGGCAGTGCTGGACACGCCCAGAAGGCGGTGTACCCCCTAATAAAATTAGCTGGGCACGCCTATGGTGTAGTTGCAGAAGAACAGGAAGAGCTGTATGGGGATTTGAAAAATAACAGTAAATCGTCAGCGTAAACTGAAACCTTAAGAACATGAGTTCTGCTCTCAACCCCAAGTGTTATTAAGATGACAGTGCCGGATGAGTGGATCTAAGGCTAAGTTAAAAAGAAGCAGGGACAGGGAGCAGCCCTGTCTAGTACGCCTGTGCAGACAAAAAGAATCAGTATTCAACCCGTTAATAATTAGAAATGCAGAAGGGAAGGCATACAGGGTGCTGAAAAATTTAATAAAACTGGGATCAAATAGCTGCCAGTCAAGCACAGTGAAGTGAGGCCAGGATACCCAATCAAATGCCTTGTCAGTGTCACAACTCACCAATAGGGATGCCATGTGGAGTTTGACGGGATTTAGTCATAAAAACTATTAAACTATTATTTGGCGCATGTTGTGTACGGATGACCTGTAGTAATCTAGGGGAAAGGACCTGTAACCCCTGCACCATTACCATAGACAAGATCGTGATTTATTAAAGATATCAGGCGATAAGACTGTACCAATGTGGGGTTTTTGCCCAGCTTTGGCAGTACCACAATACGGGCCTGGTTAATGATGGTAGGGGAGTCATTATCCAACAAAATAAATAGCGATAGCGATATTTTCCACTTTAGACTTATCACATTCTAGAAAGTAAGCTTTTGAAAAGCAACCAATAATCTATTCTAGAGGAGGTGCGGTGTAAATGGGAATAAAAAGTATTGTCCCGGTCGACCGGGTGCTGGTGTTGCCAGGGGTCAGATAACTGGAGAGAAGATATTAATAATTGTAGAGCTGATGGTGTGCTGCTCCTCCCTCTGCCAGAAGACCCAAATCTATCTAGAGTAGGATTCAAAGTACCATTAAAATCCCCACCTAAAATGATCATGCCCTCAGCCCAATCCTACAAGCGAACATAAATATTAGTAAAGAAAGCATTATTTGGGCCCGTTAGTGCATAAAGTGTGGCTATGGTATACAACTCCCCCTCCAGCCATAATTTAACAAATAGAAAACGCCCATCTACATCACAGTGTGCCTAAAATAGTATTTCGGAGAGACCTTCTAAAACAATGACTATGTTCCTTTGCTTTGAAGTAAAGGAGGCTGATTTGTATTCATTTATCCAAGTATTCCTTAGTATATTGGGGCCCCCAGCACTCCAGTGGGTTTCTTTTGGCACCGCCACATCTGGTTTTAACCGTTTCAGATGCTGTAACACTTTTCTATGTTTTATTGGGGTGTTGAGGCCTTCCTTGTTCCAGGTGAGGAACCTAATATGTTCCTTACGAATCAAAGCTGTGGTCACAGAGCTGGTGCAATCAACCAATACCCTTTTTTGGATACAAACAGTAGTGGTATAAAAAAAACTTAACAGCAGTGACCAGGAGAGCCTGATCAAAGAGGGCGTGTAGTCCCACAACCACATTATCAATACTATTAGCATTGTCAACTAACATAGGTGGTCATTCCGAGTTGTTCGCTCGCTGCTATTTTTAGCAGAATTGCTAATAGGCTAAAATCCGGCAGTTCTGCGCATGCGTATGCACTGCAGGGCGCACGCGCTAAGCAATTTTACACAAAACTATGCTATTTTACTCACGGGCGAACAAAGCTTTTCAGTCGCTCTGTTGATCGGAGAATGATTGACAGAAAGTGGGTGTTTCTGGGTGGTAACTGAGCGTTTTCCGGGAGTGTGCTAAAAAACGCAGGCATGCCAGCAGAAAACGCAGGAGTGGCTGGAGAAATTGGGGAGTGGCTGGCCGGACGCTGGGCGTGTTTGTGACGTCAAACCAGGAACTAAACGGACTGAGGTGATCGCAATCTAGGAGTAGGTCTGGAGCTACTCAGAAACTGCAAGGAAATACTTAATAGCAGAATTGCTAATCTTTTGTTAGCAATTCTGCTATGCTAAGATACACTCCCAGAGGGCGGCGGCTTTGTGTTTGCATTTCTGCTAAAAGTAGCTACCGAGCGAACAACTCGGAATGACCACCATAGTGTGGTTCATCCATTTTGTATCTTTTGAAGAAGCCATATGAAAGGCCCATTGGACCTATGATAAACAAATATCAGTTTTCCCACCAGAAATAGGGAAGAGGGGTTAAGGGAAGAGGCGGTAAGAGAAGGTAAGAAAAAGGGAGGGAACAAGTGTACAATAGGAAGCCCAAATAGCTTCCAAAGGAACATTTATGGACAGCAAAATACCAGAATTATAGTGACAATTATAAATCAACAGTAATAATTTAATAGTTAGCATGAATGTTGCACTACGGCAGTGTAAAGTAAAATACTTTAGATATAATTGAAACATTAGTCCCCTTATCCAGAAGGAGCGGAGGAGGATTCCTATAGGGAGTCAGCAAATATCTTTGCAACAGCTGCAGAATCATAAAGCTGCAGTTTCCCTTCATAAAGCAAGGTAGAGCAAAGCGAAGCTGTTTCCTGCAACAAATAGTACTTTATAAATGGGGAGAATTCTCTCCTCTTCATAGCAACCTAGTAAGAAAAGTCTTGGAAAATAAACAATTTGTCACAGTGATAAAAGAGGCCTTGAGCTTTGCGGTAAGCATCCATCACGTGAACTTTATCCACATAGTTGAGAAATATAAATATCACTGGTCTGTGTCTGCCGCGATCCACCTGATGATCAGGTCCGATACTGTGAGCTTGTTCAATGAGCATGATCTGGTGGCAGGTGCATATCCCAAATCTGAAGGCAGCCATTTGGAGACCAGGATTAGTAGATCTTGTGACTTAATAAATTCAGGCAGCCCATTCAAACGCAGATTGTTACGGAGATTGCGATTCTACAAGTCCTCTGACGCCCTAGTGTCTCTGGTTTTTGCAGGCAGCCATGCTTCCTCGACCACCTCTCTGGGGTTTGGCCAAGTATCTGTCCATGTCAGAAAATAGGAATTTAATACCTACCGCTAATTCCTTTTCTCCTAGTTCGTAGGGGATACTGGGATGGTAAAAGTTACCATGGGGTATAGATGGTGTCCATTGGAGTCTGGCACTTTAAAAATTCTTCAGTGTGCTGGCTCCTACCCTCTTTGCCCTTCCTGCAGACTCAGTCCAGGAAAACTGTGCCCAAGGAGACGGACATACTTTGAGAGAAGGAAAACAGATAAGATAAAAGTGGTGAGATACGAACCAGCACACAACATAACAAGAGGATAGCAGCGCAATCCACAACTTGAAACTAGGGACAGCAACAGCAGATCCAAACAGTAATCACACAAGAACAACTCTTGCAGGAAAATTCGAAGCAAAGAGGAGGGCGCCCAGTATCCCCTATGGACTAGGAGAAAAGGAATTACCGGTAGGTATTAAGGGGGTCATTCCGAGTTGATCATAGCTGTGCTAAATTTAGCACAGCTACGATCATGTACTCAGACATGCGGGGGGACGTCCAGCACAGGGCTAGTCCGCCCCGCATGTCAGTCCTCCCCCCCTCCCCCACAGAAGTGCAAAGGCATCACACAGCGGCGATGCCTTTGCACTTCAAGAGTAGCTCCCGACCAGCGCAGCTTTAGTGTGCTGACCGGGAGCTACTCATCGCTCCCCGGCCCGCAGCGGCTGCGTGTGACATCACGCAGCCGCTGCAGGCCACTCCCCGCACGGTCCGGCAAAACGTGTTGGCCGGACCGTGCCCACGAAACGGCGGCCAGACGCCGCCGTTCCGCCCCCTCCCACCCATTGACCGCCTCTGCCTGTCAGTCAGGCAGAGGCGATCGTACCGCAGCGATGGGTGGCCATGCGCTGGCGCTCTGCGGTGCCGGAGCATGCACGGTTCTAACCCGATCGCTACGCTGCAAAAAACTGCAGCGTGCGATCGGGTCAGAATGACCCCCTAAATTCCTATTTTCTCTCACATCCTAGGGGATACTGGGATGGTAAGAGTTACCATGGGGATGTCCAAAAGCTTCAAGAATGGGTGGGGGAGTGCTGAGACCCCTACAAAACCGAGCGACCAAACTGAAGGTCCTCAGTAACCAAGGTATCGAACCTGTAAAGCTTTACAAAAGTGTTCGAATCAGACCCAGTAGCAGCTCGGCATAACTGGAAAGCCAAGACACCATGGGCAGCTACCAAGGAAGAACCCACCGACCTTGTGGAGTGGGCCTGAACAGAACTCAGCAGCAGCAAGGCTGCCGAGGAGTAAGCTTGTTGGATAGTCATCCAGATCCAAATGAGAAATGGACTGCTTTGAAGCATGACATCCAATCGTTGTAGCATCATAGAGAACAAACAGGGAATCAGATTTCCGGTGATGAGCAGTTCTCTTGACATGCACCTTCAAAGCCCAAACAACATCAAAGGATTTGAGCCAACTGACGTGTCAGACAACACAGGAACCACAATCGGCTGGTTGATGTGGAATGCCGACACAACCTTAGGCAGAAACTGCGGACGAGTCCTGAGCTCCACTCTATCCTTGTAAAACACCAGATAAGGGCTCCTACAGGATAAGGCCCCCAATTCCAAGACACGCCTCACCGAGGCCAAGGCCAATGACATGACAGTTTTCCAAGTCAAATACTTCATGTCCACCCGGTGTAATGGTTCAAACCAGTCAGATTGCAGAAAGGTCAGGATCAAATTGAGATCCCACGGTGCTGTGGGAGGTGTAAAGTGTGGCTGAACATGAAGGACACCTTTTAGGAATGTCTTGACTTCCGGGATAACAGCCAACTGTTTTTGGAAGAAAATAGACAAGGACGAGATCTGAACCTTGATGGATCCCAAATGAAGGCCCATATCCACACCTGCTTGCAGAAAGAGCAAGAACATTCCCAGATAAAAATCTGTAGTGGAGTACTGTCGACCCTCACACCAGTAGACATACTTCTTACAGATGCAGCGGTAATACTTAGATGTGACCACCTTCCGAGCATGGACCATAGTTGAGATAACCTTTCCAGGAATCCCTTTTCTGGCTACAATCTCACTATCAACATCCATGCCGTCAAATGTAGCCGCGGTAAGTCTTGATAGACAAATGGCCCTTGAAGAAGAAGATCTTCCCGAAGTGGCTGAGGCCAGGGCTCCTTGAGGGACATGGCCAGGAGGTCCGCATACCAGGCCCGGCGAGGCCAATCCAGGGCAATCGGAATTGCCTGAATGTTTTCCCGTTTTAGTCTATTGAGGACGCTGAGAATGAGAGGAATCGGGGGGAACAGATAGAGGAACTGGTAAATCGCAGCAGAGCGTCCACTGCTGCAGCCTATGGATCCCTTGTCCTGGAGCAGTATTGACTCAGCTTCTTGTTGATTCGAGAAGCAATCATGCCGATCAGCGGGCAGCCCCACTTGCGAACCAGCAGTTAAAACACCTGACGGTGAAGGCCCTACTCCCCCGGGTGCAGGTTGTGCCAGCTGAGGAAGTCTGTTTCCCAGTTGTCCACTCCTGGAATGAAGATGGCAGACATGGCCCTTGCATTGCGTTCCACCCAGGAGAGTATCCTGGACACCTCTTGCATTGCGGCCCTGCTTTTCATTCCTCCTTATTTGTTTATGTATGCCAATGCCGTGGCGTAGTCTGACTGGACCTGTATGGCCTGATGTTGGAGGAGAGAAGCAGCTTGTAGAAGGGCATTGTAAATCGCCCTGAGTTCCAGAATGTTTATTGGAAGAGAGGCCTCTTGAGATGACCACCTTCCCTGAAACGGAGCCCCTTGGGTGACAGCACCCCAACCGCGGGGGCTCACATCTGTCCTCAAAAGAACCCAAGCCTGAGTTCCGAAGTATTGACCCTCTACCAGGTTGGGTATCTGTAACCACCTTAACAGGGAAACCCTTGCTTTTGGTGACAGGGATATCTACTGGTGCATATGCCGGTGTGAGCCGGACCATTTGTTCAGCAGATCCAGCTGGAAAGGACGGGCATGGAATCTTCCATACTGGATAGCCTTGTATGAGGCTACCATCTTGCCCAACAGCCAGATGCAGAGATACACCAAGACTTTCGGAGGTTTCAGAATGGAGCACACCATCATTTGAATTGTCAAGGCCTTGTCTATAGGAAGGAACACTTTCTGAGACACCGTGTCCAGGATCATCCCCAAGAACTGCAGTCTCTGTGATGGTACCAGGTGTGATTTCTGCAGATTGAGAATCCACCCATGATCTGTCAGAAGCCATGTAGTCAGAGCAATGCTTTCCAACAACTGAGCTTCGGACACAGGGCCTAATTCAGAGTTGATCGCAGCAGCGCATTGTTAGCAGTTGGCCAAAATCATGTGCACTGCAGGAGGGGCAGATATATCATGTGCAGAGAGAGTTAGATTTGGGTGGGGTGTGTTCAAACTGAAATTTAAATTGCAGTGTAAAAATAAAGCAGCCAGTATTTACCCTGCACAGAAATCTAACTCTCTCTGTAAATGTTATATCTGCCACACCTGCAGTGCACATGGTTTTGCCCAACTGCTAACAAATTTGCTGCTGCGATCAACTCTGAATTACCCCCACAGCCTTTATGAGGAGATCGTCCAAGTATGGAACGATGTTCACACCGCTCATGCGGAGTTCAAGCATCATCCCCACCATCACCTTTGTGAACACCCGTGGATCCATGGATAGGCCAAAGGGTAGGGCCTGGAAATGGAAGTGATCTTCATTTAGTGCAAACTTGAGGTAAACCTAATGAGGCTGCCATATTGGGATGTGAAGGTATACATCCTTGATATCTAGGGATACCAGTAATTCCCCCTCTTCCAGGCCCGAAATCACCGCTGAGGGATTCCATCTTGAACTTGAATACCCTTAGGTATGGATTCAGAGATTTGAGGTTCAAAACTGGCCTAGCCGGGCCTAACCATCTGGCTTCGGTACCATGAACAGGCTGGAATAAAAGTAGAGGGGGAACTGGAACAATGACCTGCATATTTTGCAGTCATTGGATGGCCTCTAGTAAGGTAACCCTGGATACAGGTAAAGCTGGTAAACTGGACCTGAAGAATCTGTGAGGAGGGAGATGTTGAAACTCCAACCGGTATCCTTGGGAGACAAGGTCTCTCACCCAAGGTTCCCAGCATGATTCTGCTCAAACATGGCTGAATATTTGAGGCGAGCACCCACCTGAATTTCCGTCACGTGGAGGGCTTGGTAGAAGTAGAGCCTGGTCTGCGTGCTTTACCTCGGTTTCCCCGAGCAGTGTTGGAAGCACCTCTGGCTCTACCCCTAAATCTGGCCACACAAAAGGACTGAAGATAGGGGCCGGGATAGGCACGTCTGGCCAGAGGAACCCCTTTCCCCAAGTGCTGCTCTTGTGGGTGACCCCAAGTAACTTTGCAGTTAGCCGCAGACCGCAATTATCCCATTATAGGCTATAATGGAGCTGTGCGAAGCTCCATTCTAGCCAGTGCGCTCTGCCTGATTGACATGCCAGGAGCGCACAGCCAATCAGGAGAGCACTATGATGTGGCACTCCCTTATTGGCTGCTGGGACCTCTAGTGACAGCAGTCACTGGGGGTCCCGGCATTCGGGGAAAGGGATTCCATGTGTAATCATGGAACCCCTTTAGTTAGTTGGTTTGGGCTTTCGGTTTATTATTTTTTTTAACCCTGTGGATTACTTCAGGAATGAAGAGGACCGATCATCACTGGATAATAGGTGAGTATTTTTTATTTTTATTTTCACAGGTACCCCTATTGGATTCTACTGGACAAAGGGACGTGATTGGGCAGCATGGGATGTAGGTAAGTATGTATGAGTGTGTAAGTGTGTTTAAATACATTTTTACTGTCACGGTGTGTGTGTATTGTTTTTATATGGGTATTTCTTTTGTTGTAGAACTACAGGTACCAGCGGGTCCATTATTTCCCTGCATGCTGGTACTTGTGGTTCTCCAAGTACTATCAAGCAGGGGTGCTTGCTTGGACTTGTAGTTCCACAACAAAAGACAATATTCTTTATTTTACACTTTTAAAGGCTACCAACCCTGCACCCACCGCCCAGGGGTGCGGGGGACAGCCTCGGGCTTCACCAACGGCCCTTGGTGCTTGGGGGGTGTGACCCTTTGATTTAAGGGATCCCCACTCCCCCAGGGAACACCGGCCAGAGGTGACTAGTTGGGGGGGTAATGCTATGGCTGCAAGAACCAGTATAAAAGTATCCCCCGGCTGTGTCATTATCTCTCTGGCTAGTGGACCCCTACATTTTTTATCCCCTGTATTTTTGGAATGAGGACTGGACAAAGAGCCCAGTACTGGTTGTCTAAATTCTGGGGGACCGTATGCATTTTTTCCCCTGTATTTATAAACAACCAGGACCGGCTCAAAGAGCCCGAGGCTGGTTATGCTTAGGAGGGGGCACCCCACGCAATTTATTTTTATGATTTTAAACTCTTTCTGACCCTTTTCCACAAATAAGCATGCACGGATCTCACAGATCCGTGCATGACTATCCAAACATGCCAGCAAAAAGCAGGTCTATTTGAAAGCTCCATTTTTTTCATGAATTCTATGGTTTTCCGGCAGTGTTTGGCTATTGTCGGAAGTGATTGAGAATACGAATTCTTAGTAAATTACTGAGTTGTATAAAATAACAGCCGTGTTTGACCGCTGGTCTATTCATTCGTATTTTTGTGGTCAGCAGTGTATCTCAATACGGATAGCCCCAACACTGCCAAGATTTGTGTTTAGTAAATTCCTGAGATCACACTTTGAAAAAAAAAAAAACTCGAATGAAATCGGGACCTTAGTAAATATACCCCAAAGTCTGTGTACAGGCTACAAAATCCCCTTCTAGCTACAGCCCCCTTTTTTGTACAGTCAACATAGAGTTCCTTTACAATCCAAATGTCCCCTAATTCAGTTCAATTATATGGAGTTAATTACAGAACGCATACAGTTTTAAAAATGACATTTCCATACAGAACATACATGGTTACAACGTACCATTTGAACATTACCATATTTTGGGATCAGATCTGTGATGGATCCTGATACTATATAACAAGTTTCCTTGTATAGAAATGTCCTATTGGTTCTGCACAAATTATTTCTTAACTGTACCTTTTTTTTTTATCAATAACCACCTGTCACCTGTCCGCTGGCACCACTTATTAAGTTTCTTTCCATGAAGATTCTCCAGTAAGTAACTAGGAGACAGTGCAACATATCAGGGAGCCAGTTTGGCTCCTCTCTCTATGTGCTAAGCCTTGGAGAGAGATAAAGTGGACAGAGATAAAGGGTTTCATAATGATATCCCAATGGATGGTATGCCAGCGGGCAGAATACCGACAGTGGCATCATGACCTTTAAAATCCCGGCTGCCCCTTGGAAAGTACCCTAACCCTCCCCTGCCCCCTACCCTAACCCTGTCTTGTGGGTGCCTAAACCCAACCCTCCCCGGTGGTGACTAATCCTAACTCTCCCTTCCCCGCTGCTTAAACCTAACCCTCCCCGCTTGGTCCCTAACCTCCCCCTCTAAGTGCCTAACCCTAACCCTCCTACCCGGTACCTAACCCTATCCTATCTGTCCCTGCACCCTAACCCCTCCTTCTAATGCCTAAACCTAACCTCCCTCATACCCCCTCACAGCAGGATGCCAATGCGTCCCACTGGAAGAACGATCGGGATTTTGACACCGGGATCCCAAACCCTGCCAGTATTTAGATGCTGGGCTTACAGCGTTCTTCGGAATTCTGGCGTCGGTATATCGACTGCCGGGATCCCATGCTTCAGGATCTTAACTGCATCCCAGATAAAGTACCAGCCAATCAGTTCCTGTCATTTTTCAAACACAGCCTGTAACACGACAGTTAGTTAGCTGACTGGCTGGTAGTTTCTCTCCGTCCACTTTATCTCACTCGAAGGCTTAGTACATAGATCCCTCTATTTGTCTGGAAAAACAGGAATAACACTATTAAAAACCAGTAAAATGACAGCAGCAGCAGAAGTCAGACCAGTGATCATTGAAAGGTCTCTGAAAGCAAAACATGTACAAAGCATTTATTGTGTTCCTCATTATGAACAGAATGTCTGAAAGTAGGTGAATCAGTTTAAAAATAATAATAAAAGAAGACATAAGTATAGAAAATTTTATCAGTGCATACAGCTATTTATACTACTATTTTACTATTGCTTTTCTCTTACCATGCGGATTATTATTGCTGTGGTCTCCACTCAGTCCTTGGCTTTGGCTGTTGTGACTACCTGCAATGGACAACAAGATCTTTCACTAAAAAACAGTGATGAATTGAAATACTTCGGATTAATAAATTAATTCTATCAAATGGAGCCCCAAAGAACAGATACAGTATACATTTTTGTTGGGTTTGCATAGAAATGAGAAGCTCCAGGTTACTTCTTTGTCCTGCCACACACACTGCAGGCAGGTTGCTTAAGGGTGTATGGCAAGAAAATTGTGTTTTTTTTTAATGATAAATATGCCAAAAAGTGGTGAGATTACACCCACGGAGGGGTCAGATGTATGTATGGATACACAACATTCTGCAGTTACACCCACTAATGCCCAATCCCAAACTAACAATGGGGGTCATTCCGAGTTGTTCGCTCGCAAGCTGCTTTTAGCAGCTTTGCACACGCTAAGCCGCCGCCTACTGGGAGTGAATCTTAGCTTATCAAAATTGCGAACGAAAGATTAGCAAAATAGCGAATAGACACTTCTTAGCAGTTTCTGAGTAGCTCCACACTTACTCGGCATCTGCGATCAGTTCAGTGTTTGTCGTTCCTGGTTTGACGTCACAAACACACCCAGCGTTCGCCCAGACACTCCTCCGTTTCTCCAGCCACTCCCGCGTTTTTCCCAGAAACGGTAGCGTTTTTTCGCACACACCCATAAAACGGCCTGTTTCCGCCCAGAAACACCCACTTCCTGTCAATCACATTACGATCACCAGAACGAAGAAAAAACCTTGTAATGCCGTGAGTAAAATACCTAACTGCATAGCAAATTTACTTGGCGCAGTCGCAGTGCGGACATTGCGCATGCGCATTAGCGACTAATCGCTCCGTTGCGAGAAAAAAATACCGAGCGAACAACTCGGAATGACCCCCAATGTTGGGATGTTTGAGTTATAAACTTTACATCAAGACTGTCCAGTCACAAGCAGTACAGAACAGCACATCAGACAGAGACAGAGGGCTAGATGCATCATCGCTTGGAAAGTGATAAAATGGAGAGTGAAAAAGTACCAGCCAATCAGGTCCTAACTACCATGTCACAGGCTATGTTTGAAAAATGGCAGTTAGGAGCTAGTTGGCTGGTGCTTTTTCACACACCATTTTATCACTTTCCAAGCAATGATGCATCTGGCCAAGAATCTCCTATGCCAATCCATCAGGTAAAGATCCAGGGGAAGGAATATTAAAAAACAGTAATGACTGAAGTAGAATGATCTCTGAATTCAAAACCATTAGAAATGCAAAACAAAATCTATTAATATGGCCACAAGGTCTGAAATTATGCAGAGAAAAAAATTAGTACAAGTTTTTCTATCAATGCATGGAACTGAATTTTTTATTCACAAGTTTTTTTATTGTTATAAGCAGGAAACAAGTAGGGTGGGGTACAAAAAAAAATCAAAGAAAGAACATGAGTTAAGGGGCAGAGGGTACACACATTGTCATCAAGTTTCACAGCAAATATATAGGGGGGTATCCAATTACCTGCAGTCATTGACCACGGGTAATTAGTGCTCAGGGGGCTATCCAGTCAGCACCTTGCGCTGGCTTATTGGGGGCTTTGTTTCACCTACCTCAGGCAGGCGAAATGAAATCCCTGTAAACAGCTCTGTTTTCATGTGAAAATGGGACTGTTTCTCATAAAAGCACACCGGTTTTACTGAAGTGATTTAGGGGGCTATTCAGAGATGGATGCAGATCTTGCTTTCGCAGCAAGATCTGAATCCATCTACTCACATGCTTGGGGCCGCCCAGGACAGGGCAAGACTGGCCAGCATGTGTGTGGCATTGCCCCGCTATATGTTCATAATTTAATTGCGAATGCAGCGATAAGAGGGAGTCCCTTGCCGGTGACATTTGTTTCTCGGAGCAGCTGCGTGTGACATCAGATGGTCCCTGAGTAAGCGGTCCAGAAACGCCTGTGGTGTCCGGACTACGTCCACCAAATGCCAGGTCAACAACCCCCCTGACGGGCTGCCGCTGTCAATCACCTTCCGGGTGTGACCGCCTGGTGAAGGGTCAGGCACTTTGGCCAGTGTGTGTGCGCAGACCCGATGGACGCGGCCGTTGCATGCGAACGCAGTGGCTGTGTCCATCTCTGAATTACCCCCTTAGTGCATTAAATTCAATTAAAAAGCCCAAGAAATGTGAGTTCCCAATTCCACTAGATATAATTAATCTGTGAACACAAAAAGACGTCTGTGACTGTTATGATTCCTGTACTCCAGACCGGAGGAGATCTTATGGCAGAGGTCTGAGTACAGGGAAAATAAGCTGGTTGTGGGAGCAGGAGAGCCTAGTAACCCCTGGCACCCTAACTCCGTTGTCTCGCCCGTGTTATCAGAAATCCCCTGCGAGACTATGGTTGCTTGAGCCCATGGAAGCCGCGTTCGAAGGGCGGATTATGTCTGCCCAACCCCGATGCCCCCGCAGGTCTTAAAGGGAGACAAGGGGAAGTCCGAGACAGGGTGATAACAAGGGGCCCTCTGACTAAGCAACCAGGCCAGGGGTTACAAGCTAACTAACTTAAACCAAAGGTATGTGCGGACTAGCCGCCAGGGAAAAGGACAACCAAAGATCTCCTGATCCGTTACTCCTATCCAGCACCGCTGGATACCAGAGTGGATCTGTGGGAGCGGAATCCTCCGCAAAAGCTCCAGAACACAAGTAAACTAAATAATAAACAGTTAGCGGACAAGCCGCAACACACGGCTGAGCCGCGACTCACGAACACCACAAGATGTTAAAGGTGCTCGGTCAGACTCCAGGAACAGATGACAAACTTCCGAGTACAGGATCTCTGAGGACAGGAACAACCGGATTGAGCAGGACTGGAAACTCTCTGTAGCAGACACAGGCAAACAGGAAGCTATCACCGGCGTCTGTAAGGAGTCCTGAGGGTGCCTTTATTCAGGAACCCTCCAATCAAAATCCAGACAGGGTAATCAACTGAAATGCCGTGCAGCTTGCATGCTGCACGGCCAGCACACCATGAGGTAATCAGGACAGACCCAGCAACGGGGAACGCGGCTGAACGTGGCGTCCCCGTTGCTAAGGTCAGAGCGGCTCCGTGCGCCCGGCGTCTAGCGTTGCCAGGGAGCCGGCGGCTGTACGCGCATGGCGTCCCTGGTTGCTAGGCGCCGGGCCGCACTGACGAGCGGACCCCGGCGCCTAACAGTACCCCCCCCCCTTGAGGAGGGGTCAAGGAACCCCTAAAGCCGGGTTTCTGAGGAAATTCTCGAAAAAATGCCCTTTTGAGCCTCGGGGCATGAAGATCCTCATCCAGGACCCAAGACCTTTCCTCTGGCCAATAACCTCTCCAATGTACCAAAAAATAAAGCCGACCCCGGGACAACTTGGAATCGAGAACCTTCTCCACCAAGAACTCCTGCTGACCCTGTACATTTATTGGTGATCTCCCCTGAGATATTTTACGAGGAAATCTACTGGACGAAACATATGGTTTCAGTAATGAGCAATGGAAGGTATTTCCGATCAGTAAAGTTTTTGGTAAACGTAACCGGAAAGCAACTGGATTGACTTTTTTGATAATGAGAAATGGTCCAATAAATCTAGGACCCAATCTGGCTGAGGTTTGTCGAAGTTTAATGTTGCGAGTCGACAACCACACCCTGTCTCCTACTTTAAAAGTGCACGGCCGCCGGAGCCTGTCAGAAAATCTTTTTTCCCGGAATGCTGCTTTTCTGAGAGCCAAGTGCACTTTTTTCCAAATAAGTTTAAGATGAGAGGTCAGGGCCAGAGAGGAGACAGAGGAATGTTGAAAAAATGAATTAGCTCTGGGGTGAAAACCAAAAACTGCAAAAAATGGAGACACATTGGTGGAGGAATGACAGGCATTATTATAAGCAAACTCCGCCAAAGGAAGAAACTCAGACCAGTCATTTTGGAGTTTGGCCGAGTACAAACGCAAATATTGTTTTAGAGATTGGTTAACTCGCTCAGTCTGCCCATTGGATTGGGGATGATAACCGGACGTTAAAGATAATTTCATCTTTAACGAAGCACAAAAAGACTTCCAAAATTGTGCAATGAATTGTGGACCCCTATCAGAAACAATATCAGTGGGTAAGCCATGGAGTCTGAAAACATGGCGGAGGAACAAGACTGCCAATCCCTGGGCAGATGGCAATCGGGGAAGAGCAATGAAATGGGCCATTTTGCTAAAACGGTCCACTACCACCCATATGACTCGGCATCCGGCTGACAGAGGGAGGTCCACCACAAAATCCATGGAGATATGCGACCATGGCCTAAGGGGAACATTCAAGGGCATAAGTTGACCTATAGGCAAAGAACGGGGAACTTTATGCTGTGCACAGACCTGACAAGAAAAAACAAACTCTTTAATGTCTTTGGAAAGACCAGGCCACCATACTGAGCGGGAGACTAATTCCAAAGTCTTAGCGATTCCCGGATGCCCGGCAACCTTGCTATCATGAAACTCCGCCAAAACAGTAGCTCTCAAAAACTCAGGGACAAAAAGACGACCAGCAGGAGTATTTCCAGGAGCTTGATGTTGAAGCAGCTTTAACTGGGTAAATACATCCTGTGTGAGGCCTGCCCGAATGACTGAAGACGGAAGTATGGGAGTAACAGGACTATTGTCTTGAACTGGAAGAAAACTGCGTGACAGGGCATCTGCCTTAGTATTCTTGGAACCTGGCCTGAAGGTGATAATGAATTTGAAACGAGTAAAAAATAAAGCCCAACGAGCCTGCCGGGCATTCAGTCGTTTAGCAGATTCAATGTATTGAAGATTTTTGTGATCAGTCAAAACTGAAATGGTATGGGTCGCTCCTTCAAGCCAATGCCTCCACTCCTCGAAAGCCCATTTAATAGCCAGCAATTCCCGGTTACCAACATCGTAGTTGGATTCTGCAGATGAGAATTTCCTGGACATAAAGGCACAAGGATGTAATTCAAGGGAATCTGGATCCTTCTGAGAAATGATAGCCCCAACTCCAACCTCCGAGGCATCAACCTCAACAATGAAAGGCAATTCTGGGTTGGGATGTCTAAGGACAGGGGCTGAGACAAAGGCTTGTTTCAAGGCCTGAAAAGATAACTCAGCTTCACATGACCAATTGGTAGGATCTGCTCCCTTCTTAGTAAGTGCCACAATGGGAGCAACTAGGTCAGAGAAAGAGTGAATAAATCTTCTATAGTAGTTCGCAAACCCTAAAAAGCGCTGAATTGCTTTTAAGTTGGTGGGTTGCGCCCAACTAAGGATGGCTTGGAGCTTCTTTGGTTCCATACGGAATCCCCGAGGGGAAATAATGTACCCTAAACAGGATACCTCCGTGACATGAAATTCACACTTCTCCAGTTTGGCATATAGGTGATTTTCACGTAATTTCTTTAGCACCTGACGCACCTGGGTAACATGTTGTTCTACAGAGTCAGAATATATCAAAATATCGTCTAAGTAGACTACAACGAATCTTCCAAGAAATTCACGGAGCACATCATTAATGAGATCCTGGAAAACTGCCGGAGCGTTTGACAGGCCGAATGGCATAACCAGATACTCATAGTGGCCTGATTGAGTACTGAATGCCGTTTTCCACTCATCCCCTGACTTGATTCTGATGAGGTTATATGCTCCTCTAAGGTCAATCTTAGAAAAAATCACAGCCGAACGTAGCTGATCAAAGAGGACAGAGATCAGCGGCAGAGGGTAAGTATTCTTTACTGAGATTTTATTCAAAGCTCTAAAGTCAATGCAGGGTCTGAGTGAACCATCCTTCTTCTCTACGAAGAAGAAACCTGCACTTAAAGGGGATTTAGATGGCCTGATAAAACCTTTCCCAAGGCTTTCTTTCACATACTCATTCATGGCCACAGTTTCAGGACCAGACAATGCATATAACCTTCCTTTAGGCAACGTGGCACCAGGAATTAGCTCAATGGCACAATCGTAAGGCCTATGGGGAGGCAGAATATCCGCATTGCCCTTGGAAAACACGTCAACAAAATCCTGATATTCCTCAGGAATGGGTGCAGGAACGGCGGCAGCTACTCGGATAGGAAGCGTAATACATTCTTTATTACAGATGGTACCCCATTGTAAGATCTCCCCCGACTGCCAATCAATGATGGGATTATGAAAGGCCAGCCAAGGGTGACCCAGAACCACAGGAACTGCTGGACAATGAGTAAGGAAAAACTCAATCTTTTCAGAATGCAGGGCTCCCACCGAGAGTAAAACAGGAGGTGTACCTAGAGAAATAACCCCATTGGACAAGGGACTCCCATCTAAACCATGCATGGTGACACACCTACCCAAGGTTAACTGAGGAATACCTAAGGCCTTGGCCCATGTTAAATCCATAAAGTTCCCTGCAGCTCCACTGTCCACAAAAGCAGAGACCGAGGAACAGAGGCTGCCAAAGGAAACTTTAGCAGGAACTAACAGTGAGTTATTTGAGGAGATGAGCTGCAGACCAAAGTGAACCCCCTCACAATTCACTTGGTCAGGAAGTTTCCCGATTTGTTCGGACAACTACGGGCAAAATGTCCCTTACCTCCACAGTATAAACAAAGACCAGAATTTTGCCTCCTGGTTCTTTCTTCAGGAGACAGTTTGGAGAGACCTATCTGCATAGGCTCCTCCATGTCTACAGGAATGGAAAGCACACAAGGAGTAGACCCGACAGATGCCCCTTTTTCAGCCCTCCGCTCTCTGAGCCGACGATCTATCTTAATAGAGAGCTCCATGAGTTTATCGAGAGTCTCAGGAGCGGGATACTGAAGGAGACTGTCTTTTATAGATTCAGATAAGCCGAGGCGAAACTGACTGCGCAGAGCTGGGTCATTCCATCCACAGTCGTTCGACCAACGGCGAAACTCCGTACAATAATTCTCTGCGGGATTCCTACCCTGTCTAAGAGCACGCAACTGACTCTCAGCGGACGCCTCTCTATCAGGGTCGTCATACAATAGCCCTAAAGATTTTAAAAAGGCGTCTACAGACGATAAGGCCGGATCGTCTGTCTTTAAACCAAAAGCCCAGGTCTGAGGATCCCCCTGAAGCAGAGAAATAATAATTCCAACCCGCTGAGCCTCCGTACCTGAGGAGACTGGTCTTAAACGAAAATAAAGTTTACAAGACTCTTTAAAATTAAAAAACTGTTTTCTATCCCCAGAAAAACGGTCAGGCAGATGCATTTTTGGTTCAGGATGACCCTCGGGGAAGTCCGTAACAGATCTTCCTGTGACCTCACCCGGAGGGACAGATCCTGAACCATCTGAGTAAGTTCTTGAATCTGACTAACTAGAAGCTGGCCAGGATTTGGCCCAATACCGGCGGGATTCATGAGGCCGACAAAATCTCCCAACTGAATAAGTGAAAAAATTAACTCCTGTTAATTAAAATTTTTTCTTTTGTCTGGCCGGTGATAATGTTATGATTCCTGTACTCCAGACCGGAGGAGATCTTATGGCAGAGGTCTGAGTACAGGGAAAATAAGCTGGTTGTGGGAGCAGGAGAGCCTAGTAACCCCTGGCACCCTAACTCCGTTGTCTCGCCCGTGTTATCAGAAATCCCCTGCGAGACTATGGTTGCTTGAGCCCATGGCAGCCGCGTTCGAAGGGCGGATTATGTCTGCCCAACCCCGATGCCCCCGCAGGTCTTAAAGGGAGACAAGGGGAAGTCCGAGACAGGGTGATAACAAGGGGCCCTCTGACTAAGCAACCAGGCCAGGGGTTACAAGCTAACTAACTTAAACCAAAGGTATGTGCGGACTAGCCGCCAGGGAAAAGGACAACCAAAGATCCCCTGATCCGTTACTCCTATCCAGCACCGCTGGATACCAGAGTGGATCTGTGGGAGCGGAATCCTCCGCAAAAGCTCCAGAACACAAGTAAACTAAATAATAAACAGTAAGCGGACAAGCCGCAACACACGGCTGAGCCGCGACTCACGAACACCACAAGATGTTAAAGGTGCTCGGTCAGACTCCAGGAACAGATGACAAACTTCCGAGTACAGGATCTCTGAGGACAGGAACAACCGGATTGAGCAGGACTGGAAACTCTCTGTAGCAGACACAGGCAAACAGGAAGCTATCACCGGCGTCTGTAAGGAGTCCTGAGGGTGCCTTTATTCAGGAACCCTCCAATCAAAATCCAGACAGGGTAATCAACTGAAATGCCGTGCAGCTTGCATGCTGCACGGCCAGCACACCATGAGGTAATCAGGACAGACCCAGCAACGGGGAACGCGGCTGAACGTGGCGTCCCCGTTGCTAAGGTCAGAGCGGCTCCGTGCGCCCGGCGTCTAGCGTTGCCAGGGAGCCGGCGGCTGTACGCGCACGGCGTCCCTGGTTGCTAGGCGCCGGGCCGCACTGACGAGCGGACCCCGGCGCCTAACAGTGACTGTAACCTGGCATGGAGTATTTTCACTTCTCAAATAGACATACTGTATCCAACAGATAATCTTTTTTGTTCTACAAGTGAATTGAATGACAATATGTCTCCTTATTGTATAAGGGCCTGTTTCAGAGTAGTACTCTATAGCAAGTGTGATTTTCTAGGCTATGGAACTGCTAATGTTAGCAAGTGAATCTACCGCCAAAATGAAATGAGACATCCACCAGAGGAATCTCAACTCATTTGCAATTGCATACACATTTGCAGCCAAAACGCAAAAACGAGGAACATCGACTGCTCAAGTAGTTCTATAGTTACACAGACTGGATGCAGAAGTAGCATTGAAGGCTCCATGTTTCTCTGCGTACATGATCACACCTGCGCTTTTGCTGCCACTCCCCGTTAAACTCCCCTAAACTATCCCTTCCGGTCACTCTATAATGAAATCGTCACTGCAAGTAGATTCACAAAGGTACCTTACACATACGCAGTGCGATCATAGCTCATGTGCAGTCTGCAGATAATTGCTCAATTGTGAAAACATTGGCATAGCGTACAACTCAGGTCGTAAGTTCACAATACAGATCAGTGTCTTCTGTAGATGGGATGTAGTCATGTGACTGGCGGTCACCACATAACCTCCCCCTACATCCCGCCCTCTCACAATCCCAACGGTCAGCAAGCCAACCAACAGGGACTTTTCCCAATTGTGGGTGTCCACGACGCTGGAATGCCGACAGGGTGGCAAGCGCAACGGAGCCCCTTTTCGGACTCAATGCGCTCACTACGCTGTGGGAACAGTGACTTGCTGCGCTCACCACAGGTTCTATTCCCTCTCTATGGGTGTAGTGGACACACATGAGTTGGAATAGACCCTGTATGCCGGGATCATGCGTGTCAGCATTTTAAGCAATCAGGAATCAGGATTCTGGCATTGGGATCCTGACCGCCAGAATCCCGACTGCCGGTAACATAAGCACACCCTGAAAGCTGCCTCCTGCAGTATAACTCAACCTCCGCAGGATGGATAAGGGAGGGAAATTGACTGCTGCTGCTACAGTCAAATTGAATATATAATGAAAGCTTCTCTGCATGCTAGCAGTAAAGGCTGAGCTCCGATATGGCCCTTGTGATCAGCCTTGTGTGTCTGATAGACACAGGCTACTCACTGTGTAATAAAGTCCCAGAAAGGATGATTAGAGAGCTCCTGTCATCTTGTCCTGTGCTCATCTGATCAGATCAAAGTGAGCTGACATGCTGCAAAGTGCAGGCATCTGTGCTCACTTCACTGATCATAGGGTTCACAGCAGCAGCACAGGAGAACAGATGACTGGAGCGCACCGATCACCATTTTTGGGTGCAGGTGAGTGTACTCTTGGTGGGGGGGGGGGGGGGGGGGAGTAGCAGTGGCACATGCAACTGTATTTGCATACAAACTGCTAAGTTGCAGTGTTTTCCTGGAAAACGCTATAACGCAGCATTTCATATGCAGATGCAGCTATATTCGCACACAGAATATAGTCATGCCGCATATTATTTTAATTAGTATTGTCCGCTTGTGTGTCTGATTCAGGGAACAAAGATGCTAGGCGCTGGCTGAGTTGCACGGGTCCTAGCAGGTCTCATGCGCACTTTGTGCAGCGACTCATTACATACAGAGGATAGATGAGGAAGGATGCATCTACACATATGCCTCTAAACAGCCTATTTATCAAGCCCGTTTTTCATAAAATTATGCAGGAACAGCAGTTTTGGCATAATCGTATGTATTACATCTATGTACTAATAGCCTAATGCCTGCTAAATGATTATTAGTGCTAAAAATCTCAGTTCCCATTATTATCAATGGGAATTACGGTCTGACCCCTATGTATCAAACTCCTCTGGATGCATTCTTGCAGGAGAAGGATCTTCCAGTCCCTCTCCCCCAGCCTCCGACTAGCTCCTGAGTCTGGCCCTGAGCACATGTGCAGTCTCATATTCTCAGAAGGAGTCTTTCTTAAAAATGAAATACTCCTCCAGTATGCTGGGGATGTTACTTGCAGGAACTGCAGTTATCTCTACTACTGTCCTTGTGATTTATGATCTTGGTTATAATAAAGGACTTTTCACCTGAATGTACCAAAGTGAATTCAGATTCAAAATGTATATTTAGAGTGATAAGTCAAAACGTTGAAAAATTGTCTCAGCATAAGACCAGCAAAACATCTACAGTATCTCAAAGCTGTTATATTGTAAAATAAACTATGGACAAGGGCCCTAATTCTGCATGAGTTGTAGTTTTGTGAGAAATTGCATAACTACAACTCCTTTCTCTAGCATGCGGGCTGCTGCCCTATATGCCGGCTCCTCCCTGCCTTGCTGAAATGTAAGCGTATACGATCGCAGTTTAAGTCCTCGCGCATGCACAGAATTGCAGAAATTACAGATTTCCACCCTTCTGCTAATGATCCTGAATCGGGCCCTACAGAAGGTACAGTAGGTACCGAATTATTTTACAGCAGCAACTGGAGACAATGGCCCTCATTCCGAGTTGTTCACTCACTAGCTGCTTTTAGCAGCATTGCAAACGCTAGGCCACCGCTCTCTGGGAGTGAATCTTAGCTTAGCAGAATAACGAACGAAAGATTAGCAGAACTGCTACTAAATAATTTGCTGCAGTTTCTGAGTAGCTCCAAACCTACTGCTAGATTGCGATCACCTCAGTCTGTTTAGTTCCTGTTTTGACGTCACAAACACGCCCTGCTTTTGGCCAGCCACTCCTGCATTTTTACCTGGCACGCCTGCGTTTTTTAGCACACACCCTGAAAACGGACAGTTTCCGCCCAGAAACACCCATTTCCTGTCAATCACACTATGATCACTCGAGCGATAAAAAAACATCGCTCGAGCTTGTGTAAATCTACAAAGTTTTGTGTGAAAGTACTTAGCGCATGCGCATTTTTGTCATTTTTTTACTTAATCGCTACACTGTGAAATCGGCAGCGAGCGAACAACTCGGAATGACCACCAATAATAAACAGTGTGAAAATTGACCGATTTATGGGCCAAACTGATATGTTATGTGGTTATTTGGAAAAATATTTTTCATTAATTTAATTGTAACATGAATATGTATTATTCCTTTTGTAAATATTAATATAATAATAGCTTAGTTGCTTATTTGTATATATATGAAATATATGATGTAAATAGTCTATATGTATTTATTGTGGTACAGAAATAAATGGGTCAGGAGAGTGAAAATGATTGCTGCATTCCTCACGCGCTTAGTATGCTATAGAGACAGCAGAAGGGGGAGAATAGCCGCGCGCCGGTAACATGGGGAAGCCGTGCGCAGACAGGAGCCGCGCGCCGGTAACATGGGGAAGCCGTGCGCAAAGAGGGATCGAGCGCCGGCAACACGGGAGAGCCGTGTGCAGAAGGGAGACTGCGCGCAGGTAGAAAGGGGGAGCCGTGTGCAAAGGGGGACCCGCGCGGCCGATGGAGAAAGTGTATAAAAGACGCTCTCAGCCAGCAGGACGGGCAGTATGCTGATCCCCCTTGCAGTGCTGGCACCTGGGTCTCTCCAACGCTGCTAAGAGCTGTAACGCTGTAAAAATTACAGCAGCAGCCGGAGAGTTTTTGGGTAGCATAGCCGGTCAAGGAAGTCTGTGTGCTGGAAGACGGAGCGGCCGGGTTTAAGAGGCAGGAGGGCAGGAGAAGCCGCTAAGGTAGCCTACCTGTCCTCAGATCCCTAGGCTACCGCTCCGCTCCAGAGTGTGGGCGGCTGCATTGCCCCTGCTCCCGCGGACAGCTGTAAACATAACTGCGGGTAGCAGGAGGCAGAAGGCGGCGACGTGGCTGAGAGATCCAGCATCTCCTACCCCTAGCGGCGGTGTAACAAGAAAGGAGGCGGCACCATATATACCAAACTTCAGTGAGGGGGCCGTTCCATTGCTGAGACTCCAGACAAAGGGAGGTGACGCCTGCAAGCTAGAGCCAATAGGAGAGTCGGGGAAGAAAGTGACAGCACCGCTGATCTGCTGATGACCGTGGAGGTGTAAGTGAACTATTAACACCTGCACATATTAAGTACTTGAGGCTGCTCCCATAGATATGAGAGACATATAGCTGCACACATATGTTTTGACTGTGTTATCCAGAGGCATTTCTTATTGCACACTAAAGTTAACCGCTTAAGAACTGTGAACTGAAAATATACATGAAGTAAGGGGTACAATAATAAGGATTTAAGCAGCTCAAGTACATATAAAGACAAAGCCCTGGGGGTAAGAAAAAAAGAAACACCTGGCAATAGACTTTATTCCTTCTAATGGTGGGAGACTATAAAGGCTTGTGACTCTCTTGCTATTTGGATCATTTGAAGTATATTAATAGTGACTGAAATCAGTCAGGAACTCAAGAACTTATAGTGACTCATTAACAAGCCCCTGCTTAATTACACCAATAACCTGCACTGCAGTAGTTATATGGACAAAGGAAATGCTGGACGTAATAGGCTGTTACTATAGTGGTATGTCCCGTCATATAATAAGATGGAGATTATAATAGTATATATTTACATACACAGTGATAACGAGACTGCATATACCGATGAGCAGGAGGAGTGAATATTTAAGTCATTTAAACTTTTATATGCAAATATTCCATTAGCATGGTGCAATTGGAGCATTGTTTATGCAAGGATACAACTTATTAACTGAACAAGCCTTTATGCTGCTTATGAGAGACTATTTCTAATATGAGTTGCAGAGTTACTACTAGATGACTAGAAAGGTTACATAATTGATACAGACTTTGTGGATACTAAAAAAGGAAACAAAAGTAACCAAAGAGAGAGAAAGGCTGAATAGAACCCTAGTAATCTATCTAAACTGCATATTTATGCCAGATGGAAACAAAACAATATTCTCTGCTATTTGTAAAGTACTGCATCTGTTAGCTGGTTGAAGGCAAAGAATATAGGGAAAGGAGGAGGATCATCTATTATTCCCAGCAAATGAAATTAAATAAACCTTAGGTCCTACATTGGAAAATATCCACTACTTCTAAAGGATAACAGCTTCTCTATGTACTAAATGGGCCCCAACTGCGCAAACATTTTATTATCTGAGAGTATCCGGGTCACTCACGCTAGTATATACAAATGTATTTTTTGTAATGCATGCAGAATTTAATGTATAGGAAAAGATATTGTTTAATCAAATGAGTATTGTAATAAGGAATTGGATATAGGGTAAATGTAGTGTTTATGTAAAGAATGTATTAAAACAAATCTATAATACTTACCATAAAAGTGTTGTGTTGGTACCAGCGGACTCTGAAACCCTGAAAAGAGAAGAAGAACAAGTATTTAATATATAAAGAGGATTAGTGTATTAAATGTATATTTATTAAATAACACAACTACTTTACACAAGGCTTACCCAGGCAAGCCAATATAGAAATTAGCTTGGGTGGAGGCACAAACTTATATTAGTGACCCACATCTAGAGGTAAGGTAGGGTTACATTTTGGAGGCACTGCTGAAATAAATATTCAGGACATTATAATGGAGAAGATTACAGGAGAAGAGTTATACACTTGGTGTACACAGAGAGGAACAAGTTTAAAAAAGTGTATGGGAGTAGGGGGGAAATTTCTCTGACATTCACGATGATGTAGTATTAGAGACTTTAGACAAACTGTATGGAGTAAGTAAACCCCGGATCATAGACAAATGGAGAGAGGATTCCGGGAGGGTTGTGGTTATTCTGATAGAGACAGAAAAATAGTTAGATGCCAGGTTAATACCTACAATGATTGTAGCTGGGGGAGAGATTGGAAGACTGTGGTGCATTAGATGGTCTAAAAGTAGTGAGGAAGAAACAGTGCTCACATCTCAGCCTCTGCTGAAAACCCAGAGAGGATCAATGAGAACAGCAATATCCAGGGGGATGGTGCCAATGTAAGTGCAGGGCAGTCTGAGACCATGGTAGATAGAGTTGTCACCCAGTTAGAGAGGTGTCACTATGAAAGAAGTTACAGGAGATTGAGAATATTTTCAGGATAGTGCCTGTGCCACTTGGGGAAGAAACATACGAAGCGTGGAAAGAAGCTGCTGTTCAGCAAGCTGAAGAGTGGCAATGTCCCGACCAAATAAAAAGGCAGAGGGTAGTAGAGAGCTTGAGGTGCCCAGCCACGGGTATTATTCAGGCAGCTAGAAGAAGCAACCCGCAAGCCACACTTGAAACTTATTTTGAAGCTTTGGATTATGCCTATGGCACTTTAGAGGATGTGGGAGATTTGACCTCGAGGTTCCATCATACGTTCCAAGAACCTGGGGAGAAATTTAGCGCTTATTTGATTAGGATAGATAAACTCTTGTATAAAATATTTGACAAAGGGGGTATTAATAGAGAGGAGGTGTATGGAAGTAGGATGAAGCAGCTCATTAGAGGAGCATTGACCACTGACTTTGTGGCTCAAATGTTAAGATGTTCAGGGAGAAGAGAGACCCCTCCCACTTTTAATGATCTGTTAAAAGAGGTAAAGCAGGAGGAAGCATTAATTGAAATGAGAGAAAAAACTATAAAAAAGGTAAAAATGGTACAACCCATGGTGGAAGTGAATCCATTTGAAGAAAAAATACTTAAAATGATAGAGGAACAAAATAAAAAACTAGAACAGTTTATGGTTTTACAAACCAACAGTAATTCTAGTCTCTCATCGTCAAGGACAAACAATAATATATCTGTGAGGGGAAGGGGAAGTAATTATAATAATAGAGGCCGAGGATGCTTCAGATGTGGTAGGTCAGGGCATAGGGCCTATGAATGCACTGCTGATCCTGGAAACTTTTCACAAAGAGTTACTGATAATAATTCAGCATTAAACAGCCATAATCTTTCTGGGCAGTGAAATGGATGGGGGAGGACGGTGAACCCCTCACAGTCCCCCTAGAAGTCAGCTACTGCGCTATGAGGAATTCCTGGTAGAATGGGAAAATTCCAGAAGGTCTGATGGGTCCTACGCCAATAGTCTCCACATCCTTTAATGGGAACAAATGTACGTGCAGACCCCATTTCTTCAAATATTGCATTGTGACCTAGGTTTCCACTATACTTAGTGAAGGTGAATACCTAATCTGTATGTTTAAGTGGATTACATAAAGGGTATTATAAACCATATGAAATTAGTGGGCAACCCAGATGTGACGTAATTATGATAATTACATATAATTAAATATTCACATCCATAACTACCCTTTGAAAGGATACACAAGAAGCAATAACCCATATATAGTTACCATTTATTATTCACGATCTATAAATTAATATTCAGTTAATTGAGCAAAAGAATCAGGCATTGTGTAACAGTTTTTATTTATTTGTAAAAAAATTTTTTTCTTTTTCTTTATATCTGTGAATTAATTCACTGCATTCACACAATCTTGCACATATTTCTTCACATTTATGTTTCTCAATTGCAACATTTTAAAATGATATTAATAAAGGTTATTTTTTAATGAAACTTGTAATTCACAATAAATGCAAATAAATTTATTCTCTTATCCTTGAGTGCGCCAACAAAGAGACAATCTTTCTCTGTCCTGTGTTGTTCTGTAACTTATTGTCTATGGCGGCACCCCCTATGATGAATGGTGATTTATTTTCCTTATAATCATAAAATCAGGGGAAACTTTCATTACGAATAAGTCATAATTATCCTAGTGCAGAGGACATCCCTGTCCCCTAGCCCCTTTGCATATCAGATCAGAGGAAAGATCCAGACATTGGACTTATCATATCTGAAATAACAAAAAATAAAAGTAATCAAAATTGGGACCCTTTAATATCTAATGCTTCTGATGGAGTAAGGTTATTAGAAAGAGAAAGGAAACATTTATTGATAATTAATGGATTGTTATATCGGGTAATTGGAAGGAAAAAAATATCAATTGGTATTGCCAAAGATATATCGATCTATGGTAATGAAAGCATTACACGATGACCATGGCCATTTAGGAAATGATAAGACCTTAAATCTAATATATGAAAGGTTTTATTGGCCAGGCATGAGGAAAGAAATAGAAGCATATTGCCAAAATTGTGGAAATTGTATAGTACGGAAGACTGTAAGTAGTCAATTTGCCCCACTAGTAAATTTTAGGAGTAATGGTCCTATGGACCTAGTCTGTATGGACATTTTAACATTAGAAGTAGAACCCGGAAAGAAATGCCACATATTAATAATTACGGATCATTTCACAAGATATGCCCAAGCATACATTACACCAAATCAGAAAGCACATACTGTAGCCAATACTCTATGGGGCAAATATTTTGTTCATTACGGTCTGCCTAACCGACTACATTCTGACCAAGGGAGAGAGATCTAGAGAAAGTTGATTAAGGGACTCTGTGCGATTTGTGGGATAACGAAATCACGAACCACCCCTTGTCATCCTTAGAGAAACCCTCAGCCTGAAAGGTTCAACAGAACATTGTTGAATATGTTGGGGACTCTAAACCCATTTGATAAAAACCATTGGAAAAGCCATGTCACGATCCGGGTATCTGGACGCCATTTCTTACCTATCAGATGCCTCCTAAGGCTGGCTCAGCGCTCCAGGACCGAATCCCATCTGTTATCCTGATATGCACATTCCCGCATCCTCTCCTGTCTCTCTGGACGCAGTCACAGTAACGCCTTATACATCTGGCATGGCGTCTCCCGCGGCCTCCGCCGCCGTCCCTGAGCTTCTGCATTCAGAGTGGCGATTACGTCAGTATTATTAATTTGCATAATTGCCTAGCCAATGCCTTCCTTGCTGCAGGTATAAATAGGTTGTGCCTGAGCAAGGAAGGCGTCAGTGCTTTGGTTGTCAAACCTAGTTCCAGTTTGTCTCTCTCCTGTGATTGTCTTCCAGGTTCCAGCTCCTGTCTCCAGACTTCTGCTATAGAGACCCGCACCAGCATTCCATCTGCGGTGTAGCCTGACTCTCCGATCCATTCTGGACTCACCTGTTTCCAGCTACAACATCACCTGCTTCCAGCTCAGCTTCCAGCAGTGTACAGCTTCTCTTAAAGGGCCGGTGTCCTTTCTGCAGTTTACCACTCTCCACCGGTATTATTATTTCTCCGCTCTCAAATTCTACATTTCATCTATATTGCATCGCTCTCAAGCTTTATTTATTATTTAACTGGTTCCAGCCAGTATCCACTCCGTGCCAACACCTGTCTGGTTCTAACCAGTACACACAGCAGCATTTTATCTACAGCAGTCCAGCTTTCCCTGGAACACCAGCTGGTACGACCCTGGGCTTTCCTCATTGCTACAGTTGAGCCTGGTAAGGACTTTCCAACTTGCAGATAATAAGAACTGTCTCATACCACCAGAGCTCTGTGGCCCCTGCCACCCTGTAGTACCCAGGAACTGTATTATTATTTCTCTGCTGATTTTTATGTTTCTTTTTACTGCTACTGTGATGCATGGAGTTTGTCATAAATAAATATCATTGACTTTTACTCAAGTTGTCGTGGTCACGCCTTCGGGCGGTTTCTCTTCATGTTACTTACATGTCCAGGGGTCTGATACAACCTCCCAGGTTCCGGTACATCTCAGCCCCTACAACTGAGGCTGCCTTCCGTCAGCTCAGGCCCTCAGTTGTGACAGTAAGCACTGACCAAATGAATCCAGCCGGAGACCAGGATCAAGCGGCCAGGCCGATGCAAGAACTGGCAGCCCGACTTGAACATCAGGAGGCTGCACAGGGCCACATCATCCGCTGTCTCCAGGATTTCTCTACTCGGCTGGATGGGATTCAGACAACTCTCCGTGGATCAGGCGCATCTGGGGCGTCAACCACAGTGACTCCAACTATAACCCCACCCACCTTACCCGTTTCTGCTCCACGTCTTCATCTTCCAACGCCAGCAAAATTTGACGGATCTCCAAGATTCTGCAGGGGATTTCTCAACCAGTGTGAGATTCAGTTTGAGCTACAACCTGGCAATTTTCCCAGTGACCGTACAAAAATTGCCTACATCATCTCACTTCTCAGTGGCTCAGCCCTTGACTGGGCATCACCGTTATGGGAGAGGTCCGACACCCTGCTATCTTCTTACACTGCATTCGTGTCAACATTCAGGCGCATCTTCGACGAGCCAGGCCGGCTAACTTCAGCTTCGTCTGAGATTCTCCGTTTACGCCAGGGATCACATACTGTAGGACAATATCTTATACAGTTCCAGATCCTGGCATCTGAACTGGCATGGAACGACGAGGCCCTGTATGCTGCATTCTGGCATGGTTTATCCGAGCGTATTAAAGATGAGTTAGCTACCAGAGACTTACCCTCCAAGTTAGATGAGCTAATCTCACTTTGTACAAAAGTTGACTTACGTTTCAGAGAGAGAGCAACTGAGCGTGGAAGATCATCTGCTCCAAAATCTTCTGCTCCTCCTCCTCGCCAACTGTCACCAACTAAAGATGAACCCATGCAAATTGCCCGTTCCCGTTTAACTCCTGCTGAGCGCCGAAGACGTCTCTCTGAGTCTCTCTGTCTGTATTGTGCAGCCCCGTCTCACACTATTCATGCCTGTCCCAAACGTCCGGGAAACTTCAAATCCTAGCTCGCCAAGGAGAGGGCCGGCTAGGAGTAATGATCTCCTCTCCATCTCCTCAAGATTGTAATCTCCCAGTCTCGCTTCAAGTTGCTCAACGTTATCAGAACGTCATTGCCCTCCTGGATTCCGGAGCAGCTGGGAACTTTATTACCGAAGCCTATGTTAAACGGTGGTCCCTACCCACCGAGAGACTTCCTTCCTCCTTTTCCTTAACTGCCGTGGATGGCAGTAAAATTTTTGATACAGTTATTGCTCTAAGGACTCTACCAGTTCGTCTGAGAGTGGGAGTTCTTCATTCCGAACTTATTTCACTTTTAGTGATTCCAAGAGCCACACATCCTGTGGTCCTGGGCCTTCCATGGCTCCGTCTTCACAATCCTACAATTGATTGGACGACTACGCAAATCCTGGCATGGGGTCCCTCCTGTGCTGAGACATGTTTGTTTAAAGTGTTGCCTGTCTGTTCTTCCTCCCCCAGGTCGTCTGATGTTCCACCTCCTCCATATCAAGATTTCACGGATGTGTTCAGTAAAGCTTCTGCTGATATCCTTCCTCCTCATAGAGAATGGGACTGTCCGATTGATCTCGTTCCAGGGAAGGTTCCACCTCGAGGCCGAACTTATCCGTTGTCTCTGCCCGAGACGCATTCTATGGAGGAATACATTAAAGAGAACCTAGCAAAGGGGTTCATTCGACCTTCTTCTTCTCCAGCCGGCGCAGGCTTCTTTTTTGTAAAAAAGAAAGATGGTGGTCTGCGGCCGTGCATCGACTACAGAGGTTTGAACGACATTACCATCAAGAACCGCTATCCTTTACCCCTGATTACTGAGCTCTTTGACAGAGTTAGCGGAGCTACCATCTTTACAAAGCTGGACTTGAGAGGTGCATACAATCTCATCCGGATCCGTGAGGGTGACGAGTGGAAGACCGCATTTAACACCCGTGACGGACATTATGAGTACCTCGTCATGCCCTTCGGATTGAGCAATGCTCCAGCTGTCTTCCAGCATTTCGTCAATGAGATCTTCAGAGACATTCTATACCGTCATGTCGTGGTCTATCTAGATGATATCCTCATTTTTGCCAACAATTTAGAGGAACATCGTTTTTGGGTAAAGGAGGTTCTGTCCCGTCTCCGTGTCAATCATCTCTATTGCAAATTAGAGAAATGCGTCTTTGAAGTCAAGTCCATTCCGTTTCTAGGGTACATTGTGTCCGGTTCCGGACTAGAGATGGATCCTGAGAAACTACAAGCAATCCAGAATTGGCCGGTACCCTTAACCCTCAAAGAGGTCCAGAGGTTCTTAGGGTTCGCCAATTATTACCGAAAGTTTATACGAGACTTTTCCACCATTGTGGCGCCTATTACTGCTTTCACCAAGAAGGGTGCTAACCCGTCCAAGTGGTCTGAAGAAGCCATGCAAGCTTTTCATCTTTTAAAACAGAGGTTCATCTCTGCGCCTGTCCTGAAACAGCCTGACATCGACTCTCCTTTCATCCTAGAGGTGGATGCCTCCTCCGTTGGAGTAGGAGCGGTGTTATCTCAGAGGGCTAAAGATGGCCATTTACATCCTTGCAGTTTCTTCTCACGGAAGTTCTCCCCAGCGGAGCGCAACTATGCCATTGGCGACCAGGAGTTGCTAGCCATCAAGCTCGCTCTAGAGGAGTGGAGATATCTGTTGGAGGGAGCTTCTCATTCAATCACCATCCTTACAGACCACAAGAACCTTCTATATCTGAAAGGCACACAATGTCTCAACCCTCGTCAGGCCAGATGGGCACTTTTCTTTTCCAGGTTCGACTTTAAACTCCAGTTCTGTCCGGGCTCTCAGAATCGCAAGGCCGATGCCCTTTCCCGCTCATGGGAGCAAGAAAATGAGTCAGAGTCTTCAGACAAGCATCCTATTATAAGTCCGTTGGCATTCTCCACGGTAGGGATGGACTCTACGCCCCCATCAGGGAAAAGTTTTGTGAAGCCGACACTAAGGAAGAAGCTCATGCATTGGGCCCATGCTTCCCGCTTTGCCGGACATACAGGTATCCAAAAAACCCTGGAGTTTATCTCTAGGTCCTATTGGTGGCCAACTCTGAAAAAGGACGTTTTGGAGTTTATTGCATCTTGCCCAAAGTGTGCTCAACATAAAGTATCCCGCCAGTCGTCTGCGGGGCAACTGGTTCCACTATCTGTTCCCCGTCGACCATGGACCCATTTGTCGATGGATTTTATTACAGATTTGCCCATGTGCAACAAGTTTAATACCATCTGGGTGGTAGTTGACCGGTTCACCAAGATGGCACACTTCATTCCTCTCACCGGTCTTCCGTCAGCTTCCAAGTTGGCTCAAGTATTCATACAAGAGATCTTTCGACTCCACGGTCTTCCAGAAGAAATTATCTCAGATCGAGGAGTTCAATTCACAGCCAAATTCTGGCGAAGTTTATGTCAAGCCCTCCAAGTCAAGCTAAAGTTTTCCACGGCTTACCATCCTCAGACCAATGGTCAAACTGAGAGGGTGAATCAGGACTTGGAGTCCTTCCTCCGCATCTATGTGTCCTCCTCTCAAGATGACTGGGTTCAATTACTTCCCTGGGCCGAGTTCTGTCATAACAACCAGTATCATTCTTCATCTTCTTCAACACCATTCTTCACCAACTTTGGATTCCACCCTAAAGTCCCTGAGTTCCAACCGCTTCCAGCAACTTCTGTTCCCGCAGTGGATATCACCTTGCATCAGTTTGCCAATATCTGGAAGAGCGTACGATCAGCTCTGCTCAAGGCATCGTTCAGGTACAAGAAGTTTGCGGATAAGAAGCGTCGAGCAGTTCCTGCTCTCAAGGTGGGTGATCGGGTATGGTTATCCACGAAGAATTTGAGGTTAAGAGTTCCCAGTATGAAGTTTGCACCTCGCTACATTGGTCCTTTTAAAATTGATCAAGTCATCAATCCTGTTGCTTACAGACTCCAGTTGCCTCCCTTCTTAAAGATACCCAGGACATTCCATGTTTCCCTGTTGAAACCGCTAATCTTGAATCGGTTTCATTCCTCACTTCCTCCAACTCCGAAAGTCCAAACTCAACGAGGCGTTGAGTATGAAGTAGCCAAGATCCTGGACTCACGTCACCGTTACGGTCAACTTCAGTATCTTATTGACTGGAAGGGTTATGGCCCTGAGGAACGTTCATGGACCAATGCTTCTGATGTCCATGCTCCTGCCTTGGTCCGGAGATTCCATTCCAAGTTTCCTCAAAAGCCAAAGAAGTGTCCTGGGGCCACTCCTAAAGGGGAAGGGTGCTGTCACGATCCGGGTATCTGGACGCCATTTCTTACCTATCAGATGCCTCCTAAGGCTGGCTCAGCGCTCCAGGACCGGATCCCATCTGTTATCCTGATGTGCACATTCCCGCATCCTCTCCTGTCTCTCTGGACGCAGTCACAGTAACGCCTTATACATCTGGCATGGCGTCTCCCGCGGCCTCCGCCGCCGTCCCTGAGCTTCTGCATTCAGAGTGGCGATTACGTCAGCCGCGGCCTCCGCTGTGTCCGCGTGGTCGGATGTGCATCTGTCAGCCTGGCGTCTCCTGTCTCCGGTGGCCGGCGCCGCCATTACTGTTTTCCAGACCACATGGATTACAATCCAAACTTCCCTCCAAGTGTCTGCATGGGCGCAGCCATCTTGGATTCTGTCAGCTGATCTTTCCTACCAATCCGTTGTCAGTATTATTAATTTGCATAATTGCCTAGCCAATGCCTTCCTTGCTGCAGGTATAAATAGGTTGTGCCTGAGCAAGGAAGGCGTCAGTGCTTTGGTTGTCAAACCTAGTTCCAGTTTGTCTCTCTCCTGTGATTGTCTTCCAGGTTCCAGCTCCTGTCTCCAGACTTCTGCTATAGAGACCCGCACCAGCATTCCATCTGCGGTGTAGCCTGACTCTCCGATCCATTCTGGACTCACCTGTTTCCAGCTACAACATCACCTGCTTCCAGCTCAGCTTCCAGCAGTGTACAGCTTCTCTTAAAGGGCCGGTGTCCTTTCTGCAGTTTACCACTCTCCACCGGTATTATTATTTCTCCGCTCTCAAATTCTACATTTCATCTATATTGCATCGCTCTCAAGCTTTATTTATTATTTAACTGGTTCCAGCCAGTATCCACTCCGTGCCAACACCTGTCTGGTTCTAACCAGTACACACAGCAGCATTTTATCTACAGCAGTCCAGCTTTCCCTGGAACACCAGCTGGTACGACCCTGGGCTTTCCTCATTGCTACAGTTGAGCCTGGTAAGGACTTTCCAACTTGCAGATAATAAGAACTGTCTCATACCACCAGAGCTCTGTGGCCCCTGCCACCCTGTAGTACCCAGGAACTGTATTATTATTTCTCTGCTGATTTTTATGTTTCTTTTTACTGCTACTGTGATGCATGGAGTTTGTCATAAATAAATATCATTGACTTTTACTCAAGTTGTCGTGGTCACGCCTTCGGGCGGTTTCTCTTCATGTTACTTACATGTCCAGGGGTCTGATACAACCTCCCAGGTTCCGGTACATCTCAGCCCCTACAACTGAGGCTGCCTTCCGTCAGCTCAGGCCCTCAGTTGTAACAAGCCATATTGATCGTTTGATACATGCTTATAACTGCACACGAAATGAAGCTACAGGGTATTCTCCATATGCTTTGATGTTCGGGCGAGAGGCTAAACTTCCCATAGCTGTGTGTATGGGGATCTCTACTAGTGGCAAACCTGCTATTTCTCATCTTAAATATATTAAGAAACTAAGAGAAGATTTAAAAGAAGCATATGATTTAGCCAATGAAACTCCTACTAAATTAGAGATTAAAAATAAAAGTTATTTTGACAGGAAAGTACGGGATCAGTTCTTGGCTCCTGGGGATAGAGTATTATTAAAACAACTTGGGACCCCTAGAAAATTTAAAATAAGTAATAGATGGAGAGAAAATCCTTTCATAATAATAGAAAAGCTTCCAGGGCTACTTGTATATAAAATTAGACCAGAAAATGGGGATGAAACTATTGACTTTCCATAGGCAACATTTGCTCCCAATAGGACGTGAAGTTCGTTTAAATAATTATAGAAATGACCTTGAGTCAAGTTCCGATATAGGGGTCATGGAGAATGGATCTGAGCAAATTATTGAGGCTGACGATATAGAAAATGTAGAGGATGAAGTTACAGGGCAAGGATGCTATTTTAAAGATAGGGGTGTTGGCCTACGGGGGTTTGTTCAAGAGGGGAATACTGATGGTCCCATTGGATTCCTCCCTGATGAAGACCCGGAGGGTAATATTGACCAGTTTTGCTCAGAAAATAGTAATAATACGAGTAAGCTAGAGGAAAATGTGCCAGAAGGATCGGATTATAGATCTGTGGTATATACTGAGAATGAGAACATGGGGGAACAGGCTGTAGAAAGACCCAGGAGGATATGTCAACCCCCATGCATTCTTACTTATGATGAACTAGGGGTACCTAGCATTGTGCAAAAAGTAGTGCACCCTAATATGGTTAATGTATGGCCATACTATGGAGATGAATTTTATCAGATGAGGTTGGGATGGTGATCCAATGAAATGTTTTATTAATTTAATGGATCACCAGGGGAAAAAGTGTAACATGAATATATATTATTCCTTTTGTAAATATTAATATAATAATAGCTCAATTGCTTATTTGTATATATATGAAATATAATGTAAATAGTCTATATGTATTTATTGTGGTACAGAAATAAATGGGTTAGGAGACAATGATTGCTGTATACCTCACGCGCTCAGTATGCTATAGAGACAGCAGAAGGGGGAGAATAGCCGCGCGCCGGTAACATGGGGAAGCCATGTACAGAAAGGAGACGCCCGCCGGTAACATGGGGAAGCCATGCGCAGAGAGGGACCGCGCGCCGGCAACACGGGAGAGCCGTGTGCAGAAGGGAGACTGCGCGCAGGTAGAAAGGGGGAGCCGTGTGCAAAGGGTGACCCGCGCTGCCGGTGGAGAAAGCATATAAAAGACGCTCTCAGCAAGCAGGATGGGCAGTATGCTGATCCCCCTTGCAGTGCTTGCACCTGGGTCTTTCCAGTGCTGCTAAGAGCTGTAACGCTGTAAACATTACAGCAGCAGCCGGAGAGTTTTTGGGTAGCGTAGCCGGTCAAGGAAGTCTGTGTGCTGGAAGACAGAGCAGCCGGGTTTAAGAGGCAGGAGGGCAGGAGAAGCCGCTAAGGTAGCCTACCTGTCCTCAGATACCTAGGCTGCCGCTCCGCTCCAGAGCATGGGCTGATGTATTGCCCCTGCTACCCGCGGACAGCTGTAAACATAACTGCGGGTAGCAGGAGGTAGAAGGCGGCAATGTGGCTGAGAGCTCCAGCATCTCCCACCCCTAGCGGCGGTGTAACAAGAAAGGAGGCGGCACGATATACACCAAACTTCAGTGAGGGGGCCGTTCCATTGCTGAGACTCCAGACAAAGGGAGGTGACGCCTGCAAGCTAGAGCCAATAGGAGAGTCGGGGAAGAAAGTGACAGCACCGCTGATCCGCTGATGACCGTGGAGGTGTAAGTGAACTATTAAAGTACTTGAGGCTACTCCCATAGATATGAGACATATAGCTGCACACGTATGTTTAGACTGTGTTATCCAGAGGCATTTCTTATTGCACATTAAAGTTAACCCCTTAAGAACTGTGAACTGAAAATATACATGACGTAAGGATTTAAGCAGCTGAAGTACATATAAAGACAAAGCCCTGGGGGTAAGAAAAAAAGAAACACCTGGCAATAGACTTTATTCCTTCTAATGGTGGGAGACTATAAAGGCTTGTGACTCTTGCTATTTGGATCATTTGAAGTATATTAATAGTAACTGAAATCAGTCAGGAACTCAAGAACTTATAGTGACTCATTAACAAGCCCATGCTTAATTACATCAATAACCTGTGAGTGTAGTTATGTGGACAAAGGAAATGCTGGACGTAATAGGCTGTTAATATAGTGGTACATCCCGTCATATAATAAGATGGAGATTATAACAGTATATATTTATATACACAGTGGTAAATGAGACTGCATATACCGATGAGCAGGAGGAGTGAATATTTAAGTCATTTAGGGGTATATGCAATTACCGGCAAATCGCGGCAATTTTTCGGCCGTTTTTTAATTCGACACAACTCGACCGTCAAATTCCGGCAAGTGGGTGCTGGAATACAACATATTCAATAAAAAACAGATTCAACAGTCCACTGTCGAAAAACGGCCGATTTGACGGATTTTGATCCGATTTTTAAAAAACGGGAAAACCCCCCCCAAAAAAATTGCGTGGGGTCCCCCCTCCAAAGCATAACCAGCCTCGGGCTCTTCGAGCCGGTCCTGGTTCTAAAAATCCGGGGGGAAAAATGACAGGGGATCCCCCGTATTTTTAAAACCAGCACCGGGCTCTGCGCCTGGTGCTGGTGCAAAAAAATACGGGGGACAAAAAGAGTAGGGGTCTCCTGTATTTTTTACACCAGCATCGGGCTCCACTAGCTGGACAGATAATGCCACAGCCGGGGGTCACTTTTATACAGCGCCCTTCAATCAAGGGGTCCCCCCCCAGCCACCCAAGGGCCAGGGGTGAAGCCCGAGGCTGTCCCCCCCATCCAAGGGCTGCAGGTGGGGGGCTGATAGCCTAGAGAAAATTGAAAGAATATTGTTTTTTCCAGTAGTACTACAAGTCCCAGCAAGCCTCCCCCCACAAGCTGGTACTTGGAGAACCACAAGTACCAGCATGCAGGAGAAAAACGGGCCCGCTGGTACCTGTAGTTCTACTGAAAAAAAATACCCAAATAAAAACAGGACACGCACACCTTGAAAGTACAACTTTATTACATACATGTCGACACACACATACTTACCTATGTTGACACGACGTTCGGTCCACTTGTCCAAGTAGAATCCACGGTGTACCTGTGAATAAAATTATACTCACCTCAATCCAGTGTCCGGATCTTTTAAAATAATCCTCGTACTTGGCAAAACAACAAAACGAACACCCGGACCAAACGGACTGAAAGGGGTCCCATGTTTACACATGGGTCCCCTTTCCCCGAATGCCGGGACCCCACGTGACTGCTGTCACAGAAAGGTCCCTTCAGCCAATCAGGAAGCGCTACTTCGTGGCACTCACCTGATTGGCTGTATGCGCGTCTGCTGGCAGACAGCGCATCGCACAGCTCCCTCCATTAGTTTCAATGGTGGGAACTTTGCGGTCAGCGGTGGGGTTACCCGCGGTCAGCCGCTGACCGCGGGTGACCTCACCGCTGACCGCAAAGTTCCCACCATTGAATATAATGGAGAGGCTTTGCGATGCGCTGTCTGACAGCTCAGACGCGCATAGCCAATCAGCAGAGTGCCAGGACGTTGCGCTCGCTGATTGGCTGAAGGGAGCTGAAGGGGGGGGTGTCTGCATTCGGGGAAAGGGGTCCCATGTAAACATGGGACCCCTTTCAGTCCGTTTGGTCCTGGTGTTCATTTTTTTTTTGACAAGTACGTGGATTATAATCTGGACACTGGATTGAGGTGAGTATAATTTTATTCACAGGTACACCGTGGATTCTACTTGGACAAGTGGACAGAGGTCGGCGTGTGAACATAGGTAAGTATGTGTGTGTCGACATGTGTGAAATAAAGTTTTACTCTCACGGTGTGCGTGTCCTGTTTTTATTTGGGTATTTTTTTTTCAGTAGAACTACAGGTACCAGCGGGCCCGTTTTTCTCCCGCATGCTGGTACTTGTGGTTCTCCAAGTACCAGCTTGCGGGGGAGGCTTGCTGGGACTTGTAGTACTACTGGAAAAAACAGTATTCTTTCAATTTTCTCAAGGCTATCAGCCCCCCATCCGCAGCCCTTGGATGGGGGGGACAGCCTCGGGCTTCACCCCTGGCCCTTGGGTGGCTGGGGGGGGGGACCCCTTGATTGAAGGGGTCCCCACTCCCCCAGGGTACCCCGGCCAGGGGTGACTAGTTGGATATTTAATGCCACGGCCGTAGGGCGCTGTATAAAAGTGACCCCCGGCTGTGGCATTATCTGTCCAGCTAGTGGAGCCCGATGCTGGTGTAAAAAATACGGGGGACCCCTACTTTTTTGTCCCCCATATTTTTTGCACCAGCACCAGGCGCAGAGCCCGGTGCTGGTTTTAAAAATACTGGGGATCCCCTGTCATTTTCCCCCCGGATTTTTAGAACCAGGATCGGCTCGAAGAGCCCGAGGCTGGTTATGCTTAGGAGGGGGGACCCCACGCAATTTTTTTTCTGATTTTTACCATTCCATTTTAAAAAATATATATTTATATATTTTTAAAAATATATAAATAATACTTGTGCCTCCAAAATAGACAAACCAAGTACCTAATCCCTTCTAATATAAATAGATATGCTATTACCAATAAAAAAAACACCAAAAAAAACATGTTATTACATTTTTTTATCAGATTCCACCACCAAAGTGTGGCGGATTGAAAATGACGAATTTACTGTCTAAAAGCACTGTTGTCGAATTTCCAAACTTCAATTTAATATACTTTTGGCGAATTGCCGCATTTGTACCATTGCAGAAATGTCGAATTTGACAAATGTCGAATTTCAAAAAGTCGAATTTGGAAAGTCCGTTTTTTTGACGGAAAGTACTGAATTGCATTGTCTAATATTTTTTTTTTGGTGAAAATGTCCCGTTTTTTGACATTTTCGTGAATTTGACCGCAATTGCATATACCCCTTAAACTTTTATATGCAAATATTCCATTAACATGGTGCAATTGGAGCATTGTTTATGCAAGGATACAACTTATTAACTGTACAAGCCTTTGTGCTGCTTATGAGAGACTATTTCTAGTATGAGTTGCAGAGTTATTTCTAGAAGACTAGAAAGGTTACATAATTGATACAGACTTTGTGGATACTAAAAAAGGAAATAAAAGTAACCAAAGAGAGAGAAAGGCTGAATAGTACCTTAGTAATCTATCTAAACTGCATATTTATGCCAGATGGAAACAAAACAATATTCTCTGCTATTTGTAAAGTACTGCATCTGTTAGCTGGTTGAAGGCAAAGAATATAGGGAAAGGAGGAGGATCATCTATTATTCCCAGCAAAGGAAATTAAATAAACCTTAGGTCCTACATTGGAAAATATCCACTACTTCTAAAAGATAACAGTTTCTCTATGTACTAAATGGGCCCCAACTGCGCAAACATTTTATTGGCTGAGAGTACCCGGGTCACTCACTCTAGTATATACAAATGTATTTTTTGTAATGCATGCAAAATTTAATGTATAGGAAAAGACATTGTTTAATCAAATGAGTATTGTAATAAGGAATTGGATATGGGGTTAATGTAGTGTTAATGTAAAGAATGTATTAAAACAAATCTATAATACTTACCATAAAAGTGTTGTGTTGGTACCAGCGGACTCTGAAACCCTGAAAAGAGAAGAACAGGTATTTAATATATTAAGAGGATTAGTGTATTAAATGTATATTTATTAAATAATACAACTACTTTACACAAGGCTTACCCAGGCAAGCCAATATAGAAATTAGCTTGGGTGGAGGCACAAACTTATATTAGTGACCCACATCTAGAGGTAAGGTAGGGTTACATTTTGGAGGCACTGCTGAGATAAATATTCAGGACATTATAATGGAGAAGATTACAGGAGAAGAGTTATACACTTGGTGTACACAGAAAGGAACAAGTTTAAAAAAGTGTATGGGAGTAGGGGGAAATTTCTCTGACATTCACGATAATGTAGTATTAGAGACTTTAGACAAACTGTATGGAAACCCTGGATCATAGACAAATGGAGAGAGGATTCCGGGAGGGTTGTGGTTATTCTGATAGAGACAGAAAAAGAGTTAGATGCTAGGTTAATACCTACAATGATTGTAGCTGGGGGAGATATTGGAAGACTGTGGTGCATTATATGGCCTAAAAGTAGTGAGGAAGAAACAGTGCTCACATCTCAGCCTCTGCTGAAAACCCAGAGAGGATCAATGAGAACAGCAATATCCAGGGTGATGGTGCCAATGTAAGTAGAGGGCAGTTTGAGGCCATGGTAGATAGGGTCAGCCAGTTAGAGAGGTGGCACTATGAAGGAAGTTACAGGCGATTGAGAATATTTTCAGGAATAGTTCCTGTGCCACTTGGGGAAGAAACATACAAAGCGTGGAAAGAAGCTGCTGTTCAGCAAGCTGAAGAGTGGCAATGTCCCGACCAAATAAAAAGGCAGAGGGTATTAGAGAGCTTGAGGGGCCCAGCCATGGGTATTATTCAGGTAGCTAGAAGAAGCAACCCGCAAGCCACACTTGAAACTTATTTTTAAGCTTTGGATTATGCCTATGGCACTTTAGAGGATGTGGGAGATTTGACTTCGAGATTACATCATACGTTCCAAGAACCTGGGGAGAAACTTAGCGCTTATTTGATTAGGATAGATAAACTCTTGTATAAAATATTTGACAAAGGGGGTATTAATAGAGAGGAGGTGTATGGAAGTAGGATGAAGCAGCTCCTTAGAGGAGCATTGACCAATGACTTTATTTCTCAAATGTTAAGATGTTCAGGGAGAAGAGAGACCCCTCCCACTTTTAATGATCTGTTAAAAGAGGCAAAGCAGGAGGAAGCATTAATTGAAATGAGAGAAAAAACTATAAAAAAAGGTAAAAATGGTACAACCCATGGTGGAAGTGAATCCATTTGAAGAAAAAATACTTAAAATGATAGAGGAACAAAATAAAAAATTAGAACAGTTTATGGTTTTACAAACCAACAGTAATTCTAGTCTCTCATCGTCAAGGACAAACAATAATATATCTGTGAGGGGAAGGGGAAGTAATTATAATAATAGAGGCCGAGGATACTTCAGATGTGGTAGGTCAGGGCATAGGGCCTATGAATGCACTGCTGATCCTGGAAACTTTTCACAAAGAGTTACTGATAATAATTCAGCATTAAACAGCCATAATCTTTCTGGGCAGGGAAATCTCACAGTCCCCCTAGAAGTCAGCTACTGCACTATGGGGAAATCCTGGTAGAATGGGAAAATTCCAGAAGGTCTGATGGGTCCTACGCCAATAGTCTCCGCGTCCATTAATGGGAATAAATGTAAAGTATTACTAGACAGTGGTTCTCAGGTGTCAATTATTTTTGAATCCTGGTATAATGAACACCTATCGGATGTGCAAATACAACCCCTTAATGGATTAATCATTTGGGGTTTAAGTGTAAGTAAATATCCTTACTTAGGGTATGTACAAGTTACTCTCGAATTTGATAGAGAAATCCCTGAAAAGCCATTGCAATTCCATTTTATCGCTCTGATTTGTCCAGAGATTCAAGGAGGGAGGAATGAACTTCCCATAATTATAGGTACTAATACCCAATTGTACAATGAGTTATCAAAATGGTGTCAGGATAGACATAGGAAAGAACAGATTACTGAAGTAGGACTTACTTGGGTAGTTCAGCCTAGAGATAAGCTTGAGGTGGAGAAGGGTGAATTTGAAGTTTTTTTTCAAAATAGCGATATTCTAAAAGAGGACAAAGATTCTTTGGTAAAGGAATTAAGTATTAGGAGGAAAACTTTCTCATCTGATGAATGGGATTTAGGGGAGGCAAAAGGAGTAGAGCATAGTATAGAACTTACGGATACAAGTCCTTTTCATGAAAGATCTCACAGGATAGCTCCTGCAGATTTTGAAGATGTCCGGTTACACTTAAAGGGGTTGTTAGCAAATCAAATTATTATAGAATCTCGTAGTTTCTATGCTTCTCCAATATTAATTGCTAAAAAGAAAAACGGAAAAATTTGTATGTGCGTAGATAATAGGACCCTTAATGCAAGAACTGTCCCAGACCAGTACACGGTTCCTTAAATTGATGAAGCATTAGACTGCTTGCAAGGAAGTGTATGGTTTTTGGTATTAGACCTATAGGATGGATTCTACCAGATCCCCTTGCGCTCTGAAGATAGAGACAAAACTGCATTTATTTGCCCATTGGTTTTTTTTGAATTCCTAAAAATGCCCCAGGGAATTAAGGGAGCCCCGGCCACATTCCAGAGGACAATGGACAAAGTAATTGGGGATATGAAAAATAGAGAGGTCATTGTCTATTTAGATGACATCATTGTCTTTGGGAGTTCCCTTCAAGAGCATAATACCCGTCTTATCAAAGTTTTGAATAGATTAATTGAAGGGGGATTGAAGTTGTCCATTGACAAATGTCAGTTATGCAGATCCTCAGTGAAATATTTGGGACACATTGTGAATAGAGAGGGAATTGCTACAGACCCTGCGAAAGTTGAGGCTGTGGTAAATTGGCCTAGGCCCAATAAATTAAAAGAACTCAGGTTTTTGCGGGTACTATCGCAGATTTATTCCCAGTTATTCTAAAGTCTCAAAACCCCTTACTGATTTGACTAGAGGATATCCACCTACTAATAGGAGGAAAGAGACCAAAATAACCCTAACTGCTGGCTTAAACCTAATGCACCTTTTGGAGAGCGGTGGACTGAGAAATGTGAAGTGGCATTCCAGAATTTTAAAATAAAGCTAACTGGGGCTCCAGTTTTGGCTTACGCAAACCCTTCACTTCCATATGTACTTCATATAGATGCTTCACAAGAAGGCATTGGAGGAGTATTATATCAAAAGCATCAAGAAGAGTTGAATCCTGTGTCCTTTTTCTGCTAGTGAGAAAAATTACCCCACACACAAATTGGAGTTTTTAGCTTTAAAATGGTTTGTGGTTGAAAAATTTCATTAATATTTATATGGAGTAACCTTTGAGATTCACACAGATAACAATCCTTTAACATACATCCTGACTACTGCAAAATTAGATGCGACAGGACACAGATGGCTTGCAGCTTTGGCTCTATATAATTTTTCTTTGAAATATAGGCCAGGAATTAATAATATTGATGCCGACTCCTTATCTTGAATACCTAATCAAGGTAATTGTGTTACTGCTGATGAATGGATTGAAGTACCGGCTGGTGAAGTGAGGGGGATGTGCCATCATATTCAGATTAAGGAAATGACTCCAGGAGAATCATTGAGTTCATTGGGTGCAACTGAAAAAGTTCTGCCTTTGTCATACTGTTGGTTGAGTCATTTAGAATTAGAGGGGTTGCCAAAACTTAGGAAAACCCAGATACAGGGAGATCAGAGGAAAGATTCAGACATTTGACTTATCATATCTGAAATAACAAAAAATAAAAGTAATCAAAATTGGGACCCTTTAATATCTAATGCTTCTGATGAAGTAAGGTTATCAGAAAGAGAAAGGAAACATTTATTGATAATTAATGGATTGTTATATCGGGTAATTGGAAGGCGAGGAGAAAGATAAAAATATCAATTGGTATTGCCAAAGATATATCGATCAATGGTAATGAAAGCATTACACGATGACCATGGCCATTTAGGAAATGATAAGACCTTAATTCTAATATATGATAGGATTTATTGGCCTGGCATGAGGAAAGAAATAGAAGCATATTGCCAAAATTGTGGAAATTGTATAGAACGGAAGACTGTAAGTAGTCAATTTGCCCCACTAGTAAATTTTAGGAGTAATGGTCCTATGGACCTAGTCTGTATGGACTTTTTAACATTAGAAGTAGAACCCGGAAAGAAATGCCATATATTAATAATTACGGATCATTTCACAAGATATGCCCAAGCATACATTCCACAAAATCAGAAAGCACATACTGTAGCCAATACTCTATGGGGCAAATATTTTGTTCATTACGGTCTGCCTAACCGACTACATTCTGACCAAGGGAGAGAGTTCGAGAGTAAGTTGATTAAGGAACTCTGTGCGATTTGTGGGATAACAAAATCATGAACCACCCCTTATCATCCTCAGGGAAACCCTCAGCCTGAAAGGTTATACAGAACCTTGTTGAATATGTTGGGGACTCTATACCCATTTGATAAAAACCATTGGAAAAGGCATATTGATCGTTTGATACATGCTTATAACTGCACATGAAATGAAGCTACAGGGTATTCTCCATATGCTTTGATGTTCGGGCGAGAGGCTAGACTTCCCATAGATGTGTGTATGGGGATCTCTACTAGTGGCAAACCTGCTATTTCTCATCTTAAATATATTAAGAAACTAAGAGAAGATTTAAAAGAAGCATAAGATTTAGCCAATGAAACTCCTACTAAATTAGAGATTAAAAAAAAAGTTATTATGACAGGAAAGTTCGGGATCAGTTCTTAGCTCCTGGGGATAGAGTATTATTAAAATAACTTGGGACCCCTAGAAAATGTAAAATAAGTAATAGATGGAGAGAAGATCCTTTCATAATAATAGAAAAGCTACCTGTATATAAAATTAGACCAGAAAATGGGGATGAAACTGTATTGACTTTCCATAGGCAACATTTGCTCCCAATAGGACATGAAGTTCATTTAAATAATTATAGAAATGACCTTGAGTCAAGTTCCGATATAGGGGTCATGGAGAATGGATCTGAGCAAATTATTGAGGCTGATGATATAGAAAATGTAGAGGATGAAGTTACAGGGCAAGGATGCTATTTTAAAGATAGGGGTGTTGGCCTACGGGGGTTTGTTCAAGAGGGGAATACTGATGGTCCCATTGGATTCCTCTCTGATGAAGATCCGGAGGGTAATATTGACCAGTTTTGCTCAGAAAATAGTAATAATATGAGTGAGCTGGAGGAAAATGTGCCAGAAGGATCGGATTATAGATCTGTAGTATATACTGAGAATAAGAACATGGGGGAACAGGCTGTAGAAAGACCCAGGAGGATATGTCAACCCCCATGCATTCTTACTTATGATGAACTATGGGTACCTAGCATTGCACCAAGGGTAGTGCACCCTAATATGGTTAATGTATGGCCATACTATGGAGATGAATTTTATCAGATAAGGTTGGGATGGTGATCCAATTAAATGTTTTATTAACTTAATGGATCACGTGGTAAGAAGTGTAACATGAATATATATTATTCCTTTTGTAAATATTAATATAATAACAGCTTAATTGCTTATTTGTATATATATGAAATATAATGTAAATAGTCTATATGAATTTATTGTGGTACAGAAATAAATGGGTCAGTAGAGTGAAAACAGAGTGAAAATGATTGCTGCATCCCTCACGCGCTCAGTATGCTGTAGAGACAGCAGAAGGGGGAGAATAGCCGCGCGCCGTTAACATGGGGAAGCCGTGCGCAGAGAGGAGCCGCGTGCCGGTAACATGGGGAAGCCATGCGCAGAGAGGGACCGTGCGCCGGCAACACGGGAGAGCCGCGTGCAGAAGGGAGACCACACGCCGGTAGAAAGGGGGAGCCGTGTGCAAAGGGGGACCCGCGCGGCCGGTGGAGAAAGCGTATAAAAGACGCTCTCAGCCAGCAGGACGGGCAGTATGCTCATCCCACTTGCAGTGTTAGCACCTGGGCCTCTCCGCTGCTGCTAAGAGCTGTAACACTGTAAACATTACAGCAGCAGCTGGAGAGTTTTTGGGTAGCGTAGCCGGTCAAGGAAGTCTGTGTGCTGTAAGACGTATCGGTTGGGTTTAAGAGGCAGGAGGGCAGGAGTAGCTGCTAAGGTAGCCTACCTGTCCTTAGATCCCTAGGCTGCCACTCTGCTCCAGAGCGTGGGCTGCTGTATTGCCCCTGCTATTGCGGACAGCTGTAAACATAACTGCGGGTAGCAGGAGGTAGAAGGCGGCGATGTGAAACACCTGGCAATAGACTTTATTCCTTCTAATGGTGGGAGACTATAAAGGCTTGTGACTCTCTTGCTATTTGGATCATTTGAAGTATATTAATAGTGACTGAAATCAGTCAGGAACTCAAGAACTTATAGTGACTCATTAACAAGCCCCTGCTTAATTACACCAATAACCTGTGAGTGTAATTATATTTATAGCCTGCACTGCAGTAGTTATATGGACAAAGGAAATGCTAGATGTAAAAGGCTGTTAATATAGTGGTACGTCCCGTCATATAATAAGATGGAGATTATAATAGTATATATTTACATACACAGTGGTAATGAGACTGCATGTACCGATGAGCAGGAGGAGTGAATATTTAAGTCATTTAAACTTTTATATGCAAATATTCCATTAACATGGGGCAATTGGAGCATTGTTTATGCAAGGATACAACTTATTAACTGAACAAGCCTTTATGCTGCTTATGAGAGACTATTTCTAGTATGAGTTGCAGAGTTATTACTAGAAGACTAGAAAGGTTACATAATTGATACAGACTTTGTGGATACTAAAAAAGGAAACAAAAGTAACCAAAGAGAGAGAGAGGCTGAATAGAACCCTAGTAATCTATCTAAACTGCATATTTATGCCAGATGGAAACAAAACAATATTCTCTGCTATTTGTAAAGTTCTGCATCTGTTAGCTGGTTGAAGGCAAAGAATATAGGGAAAGGAGGAGGATCAACTATTATTCCCAGCAAAGGAAATTAAATAAACCTTAGGTCCTACATTGGAAAATATCCACTACTTCTAAAGGATAACAGTTTCTCTATGTACTAAATGGGCCTCAACTGCGCAAACATTTTATTGGCTGAGAGTACCCGGGTCACTCACTCTAGTATATACAAATGTATTTTTTGTAATGCATGCAAAATTTAATGTATAGGAAAAGACATTGTTTAATCAAATGAGTATTGTAATAAGGAATTGGATATAGGGTAAATGTAGTGTTTATGTAAAGAATGTATTAAAACAAATCTATAATACTTACCATAAAAGTGTTGTGGTGGTACCAGCGGACTCTGAAACCCTGAAAAGAGAAGAACAGGTATTTATTATATTAAGAGGATTAGTGTATTAATTGTATATTTATTAAATAATACAACTACTTTACACAAGGCTTACCCAGGCAAGCCAATATAGAAATTAGCTTGGGTGGAGGCACAAACTTATATTAGTGACCCACATCTAGAGGTAAGGTAGGGTTACATTTTGGAGGCACTGCTGAGATAAATATTCAGGACATTATAATGGGGAAGATTACAGGAGAAGAGTTATACAATTGGTGTACACAGAGAGGAACAAGTTTAAAAAAGTGTATGGGAGTAGGGGGGAAATTTCTCTGACATTCACGATGATGTAGTATTAGAGACTTTAGACGAACTGTATGGAGTAAGTAAACCCCGGATCATAGACAAGTGGAGAGAGGATTCCGGGAGGGTTGTGGCTATTCTGATAGAGACAGAAAAAGAGTTAGATGCTAGGTTAATACCTACAATGATTGTAGCTGGGGGAGTCATTGGAAGACTGTGGCGCATTATATGGCCTAAAAGTAGTGAGGAAGAAACAGTAAGTGCTCACATCTCAGCCTCTGCTGAAAACCCAGAGAGGATCAATGAGAACAGCAATATCCAGGGGGATGGTGCCAATGTAAGTAGAGGGCAGTTTGAGGCCATGGTAGATAGAATTGTCACCCAGTTAGAGAGGTGGCACTATGAAGGAAGTTACAGGAGATTGAGAATATTTTCAGGAATAGTGCCTGTGCCACTTGGGGAAGAAACATATGAAGCGTGGAAAGAAGCTGCTGTTCAGCAAGCTGAAGAGTGGCAATGTCCCGACCAAATAAAAAGGCAGAGGGTAGTAGAGAGCTTGAGAGGCCCAGCCATGGGTATTATTCAGGCAGCTAGAAGAAGCAACCCGCAAGCCACACTTGAAACTTATTTTGAAGCTTTGGATTATGCCTATGGCACTTTAGAGGATGTGGGAGATTTGGCCTCGAGATTCCATCAGACGTTCCAAGAACCTGGGGAGAAACTTAGCGCTTATTTGATTAGGATAGATAAACTCTTGTACAAAATAGTGGACAAAGGGGGTATTAATAGAGAGGAGGTGGATGGAAGTAGGATGAAGCAGCTCCTTAGAGGAGCATTGACCACTGACTTTGTGGCTCAAATGTTAAGATGTTCAGGGATAAGAGAGACCCCTCCCACTTTTAATGATCTGTTAAAAGAGGTAAAGCAGGAGGAAGCATTAATTGAAATGAGAGAAAAAACTATAAAAAAAGGTAAAAATGGTAAAACCCATGGTGGAAGTGAATCCATTTGAAGAAAAAATACTTAAAATGATAGAGGAACAAAATAAAAAACTAGAACAGTTTATGGTTTTACAAACCAACAGTAATTCTAGTCTCTCATCATCAAGGACAAACAATAATATATCTGTGAGGGGAAGGGGAAGTAATTATAATAATAGAGGCCGAGGATGCATCAGATGTGGTAGGTCAGGGCATAGGGCCTATGAATGCACTGCTGATCCAAGAAACTTTTCACAAAGAGTTAGTGATAATTCAGCATTAAACAATCTTTCTGGGCAGGGAAACGGACGGGGGAGGACTGTGAACCCCTCACAGTCCCCTTAGAAGTCAGGTTTAAGTGTAAGTAAATATCCTTACTTAGGGTATGTACAAGTCACTCTCGAATTTGATAGAGAAATCGCTGAAAAGCCATTGCATGTCCCTTTTATCGCTCTGATTTGTCCAGAGATTTAAGGAGGGAGGAATGAACTTCCTGTAATTATAGGTACTAATACCCAATTGTACAATGAGTTATCAAAATGGTGTCAGGATAGACATAGGAAAGAACAGATTACTGAAGTAGGACTTACTTTGGTAGTTCAGCCTAGAGATAAGCTTGAGGTGGAGAAGGGTGAATTTGAAGTTTGTTTTCAAAATAGCGATATTCTAAAAGAGGAAAAAGATTCTTTGGTAAAGGAATTAAGTATTAGGAGGAAAGCTTTCTCATCTGATGAATGGGATTTAGGGGAGGCAAAAGGAGTAGAGCATAGTATAGAACTTATGGATACAAGCTCTATTCGTAAAAGATCTCGCAGGATAGCTCCTGCAGATTTTGAAGATGTCCGGTTACACTTAAAGGGGTTGTTAGCGAATCAAATTATTATAGAATCTTGTAGTTCCTATTCTTCTCCAATTGTAATTGCTAAAAAGAAAAATGGAAAAATTCGTATATGCGTAGATAATAGGACCCTTAATGCAAGAACTTTCCCAGACCAGTACACGGTTCCTAAAATTGATGAAGCATTAGACTGCTTGCAAGGAAGTGTATGGTTTTTGGTATTAGACCTACGGAATGGATTCTACCAGATCCCCATGCGCCCTGAAGATAGAGACAAAACTGCATTTATTTGCCCATTGGTTTTTTTTTAATTCCTAAAAATGCCCCAGGGAATTAAGGGAGCCCCGGCCACATTCCAGAGGACAATGGACAAAGTAATTTTGGATATGAATTATAGAGAGGTCATTGTCTATTTAGATGACATCATTGTCATTGGGAGTTCCCTTCAAGAGCATAATACCCGTCTTATCAAAGTTTTGGATAGATTAATTGAAGGGGGATTGAAGTTGTCCATTGACAAATGTCAGTTATGCAGATCCTCAGTGAAATATTTGGGACACATTGTGAATAGAGAGGGAATTGCTACAGACCCTGCGAAAGTTGAGGCTGTGGTAAATTGGCCTAGGCCCAATAAATTAAAAGAACTCAGATCTTTTTTAGGTTTTTGCGGGTACTATCGCAGATTTATTCCCAGTTATTCTAAAGTCTCAAAACCCCTTACTGATTTGACTAGAGGATATCCACCTACTAATAGGAGGAAAGAGACCAAAATAACCTCTAAGTGCTGGCTTAAACCTAATGCACCTTTTGGAGAGCGGTGGACTGAGGAATGTGAAGTGGGATTCCAGAAGTTAAAAATAAAGCTAACTGGGGCTCCAGTTCTGGCTTACGCAAACCCTTCACTTCCATATGTACTTCATATAGATGCTTCACAAGAAGGCATTGGAGGAGTATTATATCAAAAGCATCAAGAAGAGTTGAATCCTGTGTCCTTTACTAGTAGGGGGTTATCTGCTAGTGAGAAAAATTACCCCACACACAAATTGGAGTTTTTAGCTTTAAAATGGTTTGTGGTTGAAAAATTTCATGAATATTTATATGGAGTAACCTTTGAGATTCACACAGATAACAATCCTTTAACATACATCCTGACTACTGCAAAATTAGATGCGACAGGACACAGATGGCTTGCAGCTTTGGCTCTATATAATTTTTCTTTGAAATATAGGTCAGGAATTAATAATATTGATGCCGACTCCTTATCTTGAATACCTAATCAAGGTAATTGTGTTACTGCTGATGAATGGATTGAAGTACCGGCTGGTGAAGTGAGGGGGATGTGCCATCATATTCAGATTAAGGAAATGACTCCAGGAGAATCATTGAGTTCATTGGGTGCCACTGAAAAAGTTCTGCCTTTGTCATACTGTTGGTTGAGTCATTTAGAATTAGAGGGGTTACCAAATCTTAGGAAAACCCAGATACAGGGAGATCAGAGGAAAGATCCAAACATTGGACTTATCATATCTGAAATAACAAAAAATAAAAGTAATCAAAATTGGGACCCTTTAATATCTAATGCTTCAGATGTAGTAAGGTTATCAGAAAGACAAAGGAAACATTTATTGATAATTAATGGATTGTTATATCGGGTAATTGGAAGGCAAGGAGAAAGATAAAAATATCAATTGGTATTTCCAAAGATATATCGATCTATGGTAATGAAAGCATTACACGATGACCATGGCCATTTAGGAAATGATAAGACCTTAAATCTAATATATGATAGGTTTTATTGGCCTGGCATGAGGAAAGAAATAGAAGCATATTGCCAAAATTGTGGAAATTGTATAGTACGGAAGACTGTAAGTAGTCAATTTGCCCCACTAGTAAATTTTAGGAGTAATGGTCCTATGGACCTAGTCTGTATGGACTTTTTAACATTAGAAGTAGAACCCGGAAAGAAATGCCACATATTAATAATTACGGATCATTTCACAAGATATGCCCAAGCATACATTCCACAAAATCAGAAAGCACATACTGTAGCCAATACTCTATGGGGCAAATATTTTGTTCATTACCGTCTGCTTAACTGACTACATTCTGACCAAGGGAGAGGGTCCGAGAGTAAGTTGATTAAGGAACTCTGTGCGATTTGTGGGATAACAAAATCATGAACCACCCCTTATCATTCTCAGGGAAACCCTCAGCCTGAAAGGTTCAACAGAACCTTGTTGAATATGTTGGGGACTCTAAACCCATTTGATAAAAACCATTGGAAAAGCCATATTGATCGTTTGATACATGCTTATAACTGCACACGAAATGAAGCTACAGGGTATTCTCCATATGCTTTGATGTTCGGGCGAGAGGCTAAACTTCCCATAGCTGTGTGTATGGGGATCTCTACTAGTGGCAAACCTGCTATTTCTCATCTTAAATATATTAAGAAACTAAGAGAAGATTTAAAAGAAGCATATGATTTAGCCAATGAAACTCCTACTAAATTAGAGATTACATATAAGAGTTATTATGACAGGAAAGTACGGGATCAGTTCTTGGCTCCTGGGGATAGAGTATTATTAAAACAACTTGGGACCACTAGAAAATGTAAAAAAAAGTAATAGATGGAGAGAAGATCCTTTCATAATAATAGAAAAGCTTCCAGGGCTACCTGTATATAAATTTAGACCATAAAATGGGGATGAAATTGTATTGACTTTCATTAGGCAACATTTGCTCCCAATAGGACGTGAAGTTCGTTTAAATAATTATAGAAATGACCTTGAGTCAAGTTCCGATATAAGGGTCATGGAGAATGGATCTGAGCAAATTATTGAGGCTGATGATATAGAAAATGTAGAGGATGAAGTTACAGGGCAAGGATGCTATTTTAAAGATAGGGGTGTTGGCCTACGGGGGTTTGTTCAAGAGGGGAATACTGATGATCCCATTGGATTCCTCTCTGATGAAGACCCGGAGGGTAATATTGACCAGTTTTGCTCAGAAAATAGTAATAATACGAGTGAGCTGGAGAAAAATGTGCCAGAAGGATCGGATTATAGATCTGTGGTATATACTGAGAATAAGAACATGGGGGAACAGGCTGTAGAAAGACCCAGGAGGATATGTCAACCCCCATGCATTCTTACTTATGATGAACTAGGGGTACCTAGCATTGTGCCAAGAGTAGTGCACCCTAATATGGTTAATGTATGGCCATACTATGGAGATGAATTTTATCAGATGAGGTTGGGATGGTGATCCAATTACATTTTTTATTAATTTAATGGATCACCAGGGGAAGAAGTGTACCATGAATATATATTATTCCTTTTGTAAATATTAATATAATAATAGCTTAGTTGCTTATTTGTATATATATGAAATATAATGTAAATAGTCTATATGTATTTATTACGATCACTCGAGCGATAAAAAAACATTGCTCGAGCTTGTGTAAAACTACAAAGTTTTGTGTGAAAGTACTTAGCGCATGCGCATTTTTGTCATTTTTTTTACTTAATCGCTTCACTATGAAATCGGCAGCGAGCGAACAACTCGGAATGACCACCAATAATAAACAGTGTGAAAATTGACTGATTTATGGGCCAAACTGATATGTTATGTGGTTATTTGGAAAAATATTTTTCATTAATTTAATTGTAACATGAATATGTATTATTCCTTTTGTAAATATTAATATAATAATAGCTTAGTTGCTTATTTGTATATATATGAAATATAATGTAAATAGACTATATGTATTTATTGTGGTACAGAAATACATGGGTCAGAAGAGTGAAAACAGAGTGAAAATGATTGCTGCATTCCTCACGCGCTCAGTATGCTATAGAGACAGCAGAAGGGGGAGAATAGCCGCGCGCCGGTAACATGGGGAAGACGTGCGCAGACAGGAGCCGCGTTCCGGTAACATGGGGAAGCCATGCGCAAAGAGGGATTGCGCGCCGGCAACATGGGAGAGCCGTGTGCAGAAGGGAGACCGCGCACCGGTAGAAAGGGGGAGCCGTGTGCAAAGGGTGACCCGCGCGGCCGATGGAGAAAGCGTATAAAAGACGCTCTCAGCCAGCAGGACGGGCAGTATGCTGATCCCCCTTGCAGTGCTGGCACCTGGGTCTCTCCAACGCTGCTAAGAGCTGTAACGCTGTAAACATTACAGCAGCAGCCGGAGAGTTTTTGGGTGGCGTAGCCGGTCAAGGAAGTCTGTGTGCTGGAAGACGGAGCGGCCGGGTTTAAGAGGCAGGAGGGCAGGAGAAGCCGCTAAGGTAGCCTACCTGTCCTCAGATCCCTAGGCTGCCGCTCCGCTCCAGAGTGTGGGCTGCTGTATTGCCCCTGCTCCCGCGGACAGCTGTAAACATAACTGCGGGTAGCAGGAGGCAGAAGGCGGCGATGTGGCTGAGAGCTCCAGCATCTCCCACCCTTAGCGGCGGTGTAACAAGAAAGGAGGCGGCACCATATACACCAAACTTCAGTGAGGGGGCCGTTCCATTGCTGTGACTCCAGACAAAGGGAGGTGACACCTGCAAGCTAGAGCCAATAGGAGAGTCGGGGAAGAAAGTGACAGCACCGCTGATCCGCTGATGACCGTGGAGGTGTAAGTGAACTATTAACACCTGCACATATTACGTACTTGAGGCTGCTCCCATAGATATGAGAGACATATAGCTGCACACATATGTTTAGACTGTGTTATCCAGAGGCATTTCTTATTGCACACTAAAGTTAACCCCTTAAGAACTGTGAACTGAGATATGTACATGAAGTAAGGGGTATAACAATAGGGATTTAAACAGCTGAAGTACATATAAAGACAAAGCCCTGGGGGTAAGAAAAAAAGAAACACCTGGCAATAGACTTTATTCCTTCTAATGGTGGGAGACTATAAAGGCTTGTGACTCTCTTGCTATTTGGATCATTTGAAGTATATTAAAAGTGACTGAAATCAGTCAGGAACTCAAGAACTTATAGTGACTCATTAACAAGCCCCTGCTTAATTACACCAATAACCTGTGAGTGTAATTATATTTATAGCCTGCACTGCAGTAGTTATATGGACAAAGGAAATGCTGGACGTAATAGGCTGTTAATATAGTGGTACGTCCCGTCATATAATAAGATGGAGATTATAATAGTATATATTTACATACACAGTGGTAATGAGACTGCATATATATACTGATGAGCAGGAGGAGTGAATATTTAAGTCATTTAAACTTTTATATGCAAATATTCCATTAACATGGTGCAATTGGAGCATTGTTTATGCAAGGATACAACTTATTAACTGAACAAGCCTTTATGCTGCTTATGAGAGACTATTTCTAGTATGAGTTGCAGAGTTCTTACTAGAAGACTAGGAAGTTTACATAATTGATACAGACTTTGTGGATACTAAAAAAGGAAACAAAAGTAACCAAAGAGAGAGAAAGGCTGAATAGAACCCTAGTAATCTATCTAAACTGCATATTTATGCCAGATGGAAACAAAACAATATTCTCTGCTATTTGTAAAGTACTGCATCTGTTAGCTGGTTGAAGGCAAAGAATATAGGGAACGGAGTAGGATCATCTATTATTACCAGCAAAGGAAATTAAATAAACCTTAGGTCCTACATTGGAAAATATCCACTACTTCTAAAAGATAACAATTTCTCTATGTACTAAATGGGTCCCAACTGCGCAAACATTTTATTGGCTGAGAGTACCCGGGTCACTCACGCTAGTATATACAAATGTATTTTTTGTAATGCTTGCAAAATTTAATGTATAGGAAAAGACATTGTTTAATCAAATGAGTATTGTAATAAGGAATTGGATATAGGGTTAAAGTAGTGTTAATGTAAAGAATGTATTAAAACAAATCTATAATACTTACCATAAAAGTGTTGTGTTGGTACCAGCGGACTCTGAAACCCTGAAAAGAGAAGAAGAACAGGTATTTAATATATTAAGAGGATTAGTGTATTAAATGTATATTTATTTAATAACACAACTACTTTACACAAGGCTTACCCAGGCAAGCCAATATAGAAATTAGCTTGGGTGGAGGCACAAACTTATATTAGTGACCCACATCTAGAGGTAAGGTAGGGTTACATAATGAATGTACCTGGATATGACAAATAATCACTTAAAGATACCAAATGATCATGTTAAAATAGCTATTAAATGAGTCAGTTGTATAGAGGTAGGCAACCTGTGGCACTCCAGCTGATGTGGAACTAAACAACTCAGCATGTCTTGCGTCAGCTTTAGCATTCCCTAACTGTAAAACTACAGCAGGGCATGCTGGGATGTGTAGTTTCACAGCAGATGGAGTGACACAGGCTTCCTAATCTGTAGTGCGTAGTGAAGTAACTAGCGAGAACAGTGTTAAGTTTAACTAAAATGAGTGTAGATGGGTGTATAAGAATCAGATGTTTTGACAAGTAAAGAAAATAAGATTTTAAACCTACCGGTAAATATTTTTCTCCCAGTCCGTAGAGGATGCTGGGGACTCCGTAAGGACCATGGGGTATAGACGGGCTCTGCAGGAGACATGGGCACTCTAAGACTTTAGATGGGTGTGAACTGGCTCCTCCCTCTATGCCCCTCCTCCAGACCTCAGTTATAGAACTGTGCACAGAGGAGACGGACAGTACGGGAAAGGATTTTTGATAATCTAAGGGCGAGATACACACCAGCCCACACCACACACACACCGTACAACATGGTATATACTAAACCAGTTAACAGCATGAACAAAACAGCATCAGCCAGAGATTGATCTCAACTGTAACATAACCCTTATGTAAGCAACAACTATATACAAGCCTTGCAGATTTAGTCCGCACTGGGACGGGCGCCCAGCATCCTCTACGGACTAGGAGAAAAAGATTTACCGGTAGGTTTAAAATCTTATTTTCTCTTACGTCCTAGAGGATGCTGGGGATTCCGTAAGGACCCTGGGGTTTATACCAAAGCTCCAGACCAGGCAGGAGAGTGCGGATGACTCTGCAGCACCGATTGAGCAAACATGAGGTCCTCATCAGCCAGGTTATCAAACTTGTAGAATTTTGCAAAAGTGTTTGAACCCGACCAAGTAGCTGCTTGGCAAAGCTGTAATGCCAAGACGCCTCGGGCAGCCGCCCAAGAAGAGCCCACCTTCCTAGTGGAATGGGCCTTTACCGAATTTGGTAATGGCAATCCAGCCGTAGAATGAGCCTGCTGAATCGTGTTACAGATCTAGCGAGCAATAGTCAGCTTAGAAGCAGGAGTGCCAACCTTGTTGGCTGCATACAGGACAAACAGTGCCTCTGTTTTCCTAACCCGAGCCGTCCTGGCTACATAAATTTTTAAGGCCCTGACTACATCAAGTGACTTGGAATCCTCCACGTCACCCGTAGCCACAAGCACCACAATAGGTTGGTTCATATGAAACGACGAAACCACTTTAGGCAGAAATTGAGGACGAGTCCTCAACTCTGCTCGATCCACATGGAAAATCAGATAGGGGCTCTTGTGAGACAAAGCCGCCAATTCGGACACCCGCCACGCAGATGCCAAGGCCAACAACATGACCACCAAGTGAGAAATTTTTATTCAACTGTTTGAAGAGGTTCAAACCAGTGTGATTTAAGGAATTTTAACACCACGTTAAGGTCCCACGGTGCCACTGTGGGCACAAAAAGAGGTTGGATGTGCAGCACTCCCTTTACAAAAGTCTGGACTTCTGAGAGAGAAGCCAATTCCTTCTGAAAGAATATAGATAAGGCCGATATCTGCACCTTACTGGAGCCTAACTTTAGGCCCATATCCACTCCTGTCTGTAGAAAATGGAGAAAACGACCCAGCTGAAATTCTTCCGTAGGAGCATTCTTGGCTTCACACCAAGATACATATTTCCTCCAGATACAGTGATAGTGCTTCACCGTTAACTCCTTCCTAGCTTTGATTAGAGTAGGGATGACTTCCCCAGGAATACCTTTCCTAGCTAGGATTTGGTGTTCAACCGCCATGCCGTCAAACGTAACCGCTGTAAGTCTTGGAAGACACGGGGCCCCTGTTGCAACAGTTCCTCCCTGGGAGGAAGAGGCCACGGATCTTCTGTGATTATTTCCTGAAGATCTGAATACCAGGCCCTTCGAGACCAATCTGGGACAATGAATATTGCCTGCACTCTTGTTCGTCTTATGATTCTCAATATTTTTGAGATAAGTGGAAGCGGAGGGAACACATAGACCGACTGAAAAACCCACGGTGTCACCAGGGCGTCCACCGCCACTGCCTGAGGGTCCCTCGACCTGGAACAATACGTCCGAAGCTTTCTGTTGAGGCGTGACGCCATCATGTCTATTTGAGGAAGTCCCCAACGACTTGTTACCTCTGCAAAGACCTCTTGATGAAGTCCCCACTCTCCTGGATGGAGATCGTGCCTGCTGAGGAAGTCTGCCTCCCAGTTGTCTACTCCCGGAATGAAGACCGCTGACAGAGTGCTTACATGATTTTCCACCCAGCGAAGAATCCTGGTGGCTCCTGCCATTGCTGCCCTGTTCCTTGTCCCGCCCTGGCGGTTTACATGCGCCACGGCTGTGACGTTGTTTGACTGGATCAGAACGGGTAGGTTGCGAAGAAGATTCTCTGCCTGTAGCAGGCCATTGTATATGGCCCTTAATTCCAGCACATTGATGTGTAGACAAGCCTCCTGGCTTGACCATATTCCCTGAAATTTTTTTCCTTGTGTGACTGCTCCCGATCGTCGGAGGCTCGTGTCCGTGGTCACAAGAACCCAATCTTGAATGCCGAACCTGCGACCCTCTAGAAGTTGAGCACTCTGGAGCCACCACAGGAGAGAGACCCTGGCCCTGGGGGACAGGCTTATCCTCCAATGCATCTGTAGATGGGACCCTAACCACTTGTCCAGAAGGTCCCACTGAAAAGTTCTCACATGGAACCTGCCGAACGGAATGGCCTCGTAGGCCGCCACCATCTTTCCCAATACTTGAGTGCACTGATGAACTGACACTCTTTTTGGTTTCAGCAGGTCCTTGACCATGTTCTGGAGTTCCTGGGCTTTTTCCATTGGGAGAAAAAATAAGATTTTACTTACCGGTAAATCTATTTCTCGTAGTCCGTAGTGGATGCTGGGGACTCCGTAAGGACCATGGGGAATAGACGGGCTCCGCAGGAGACATGGGCACTTTAAGAAAGAATTTAGATTCTGGTGTGCTCTGGCTCCTCCCTCTATGTCCCTCCTCCAGACCTCAGTTAGAGAAACTGTGCCCGGAAGAGCTGACAGTACAAGGAAAGGATTTTGGAAATCCAGGGCAAGACTCATACCAGCCACACCAATCACACCGTATAACTTGTGATAAACTTACCCAGTCAACAGTATGAACAACAACAGAGCATCAGTTCAACCCTGATGCAACAATAACATAGCCCTTATTGCAGCAATAACTATATACAAGTATTGCAGAAAAAGTCCGCACTTGGGACGGGTGCCCAGCATCCACTACGGACTACGAGAAATAGATTTACCGGTAAGTAAAATCTTATTTTCTCAAACGTCCTAGTGGATGCTGGGGACTCCGTAAGGACCATGGGGATTATACCAAAGCTCCCAAACGGGCGGGAGAGTGCGGATGACTCTGCAGCACCGAATGAGCAAACACAAGGTCCTCCTCAGCCAGGGTATCAAACTTGTAGAACTTTGCAAAAGAGTTTGAACTTGACCAAGTAGCCGCTCGGCACAGCTGTAATGCCGAGACCCCTCGGGCAGCCGCCCAAGAAGAGCCCACCTTCCTAGTGGAATGGGCCTTAACTGATTTTGGCAGCGGCAATCCAGCCGCAGGATGAGCCTGCTGAATCGAGTTACAGATCCAGCGAGCAATAGTTTGCTTTGAAGCTGGAGCACCAAGCTTGTTGGAAGCATACAGGATAAACAAAGATTCTGTTTTCCTGACCCTAGCCGTTCTGGCTACATAAACCTTCAAAGCCCTGACCACATCAAGTAACTCGGAATCCTCCAAGTCAGTAGTAGCCACAGGCACCACAATAGGTTGGTTTATATGAAAGGATGAAACCACTTTTGGCAGAAATTGTGGACGGGTCCGCAACTCTGCTCTATCCGCATGGAAAACCAGATTGGGGCTTTTATGTGACAAAGCCGCTAATTCTGACACATGCCTAGCCGAAGCCAATGCTAGTAGCATGACCACCTTCCACGTGAGATATTTCAATTCCACCGTTTTGAGTGGTTCAAACCAGTGGGATTTCAGGAAACTCAACACCACGTTAGGATCCCAAGGTGCCACCGGGGGCACAAAAGGGCGCTGAATACGCAGCACTCCCTTCACAAACGTCTGAACTTCAGGGAGAGAAGCCAGCTCTTTTTGAAAGAAAATGGATAGGGCCGAAATCTGGACCTTAATGGAACCCAATTTTAGGCCCAAAGTCACTCCTGACAGTAGGAAGTGAAGGAAACGGCCCAGCTGGAATTCCTCCGTAGGGGCATTCCTGGCCTCACACCAAGCAACATATTTTCGCCATATGCGGTGATAATGTTGAGCTGTCACGTCCTTCCTAGCCTTTATCAGCGTAGGAATGACCTCATCTGGAATGCCTTTTTCCGCTAGGATCCGGCGTTCAACCGCCATGCCGTCAAACGCAGCCGCGGTAAGTCTTGGAACAGACAGGGCCCTTGTTGCAACAAGCCCTGTCTTAGAGGAAGAGGCCACGGGTCCTCTGTGAGCATTTCTTGCAGATCTGGATACCAAGTCCTTCTTGGCCAATCCGGAACAATGAGTATTGTTCTCACTCCTCTTTTTCTTATGATTCTCAACACCTTGGGTATGAGAGGAAGAGGAGGAAATACATAGACCGATTGGAACACCCACGGTATCACCAGGGCGTCTACAGCTATCGCCTGAGGGTCTCTTGACCTGGCGCAATACCTCTGTAGTTTCTTGTTGTGGCGGGATGCCATCATGTCCACCTGTGGCAGTTCCCACCGACTTGCAACCTGTGCGAAGACTTCTAAATGAAGTCCCCACTCCCCCGGGTGGAGGTCGTGCCTGCTGAGGAAGTCTGCTTCCCAGTTGTCTACCCCCGGGATGAACACTGCTGACAGTGCACTTATATGATTCTCTGCCCAGCGAAGAATTCTGGTGGCTTCTGCCATTGCCACCCTGCTCCTTGTGCCGCCTTGTCGGTTTACATGAGCCACAGCGGTGATGTTGTCTGACTGAATCAGAACTGGTTGACCGTGAAGCAGGGTCTCTGCTTGACGTAGGGCGTTGTAAATGGCCCTTAGTTCCAGGATGTTGATGTGAAGGCAAGTCTCCTGACTTGACCACAGACCTTGGAAATTTCTTCCCTGTGTGACTGCTCCCCACCCTCGGAGGCTTGCATACGTGGTCACCAGGACCCAGTCCTGAATGCCGAATCTGCGGCCCTCGAGAAGGTGAGCACTCTGCAGCCACCACAGGAGAGACACCCTGGCCCTGGGGGATAGGGTGATTAACCGATGCATCTGAAGATGTGATCCGGACCATTTGTCCAGTAAGTCCCATTGATAGGTCCTCGCATGGAACATGCCGAAGGGAATGGCCTCGTATGATGCCACCATCTTTCCCAGGACTCGAGTGCAGTGAAGCACTGACACCTGTTTTGGTTTTAATAGGTCCCTGACCAGTGTCATGAGTTCCTGAACCTTCTCTATCGGGAGATAAACCCTTTTCTGGCCTGTGTCCAGAATCATGCCCAGGAAAGGCAGACAAGTCGTAGGAACCAACTGCGACTTTGGAATATTCAGAATCCAGCCGTGTTGCCCTAACACTTCCAGAGAACGTGCTACGCTGATCAGCAACTGCTCTCTTGACCTCGCTTGTATGAGGAGATCGTCCAAGTATGGGATAATTGTGACCCCTTGCTTCCGCAGGAGTACCATAATTTCCGCCATTACCTTGGTAAATATTCTCGGAGCCGTGGAGAGAAAAAAACGGCAACGTCTGAAATTGGTAATGACAATCCTGTACCACAAATCTGAGGTACGCCTGATGAAGTGGATAAATGGGAACATGAAGGTATGCATCCTTTATGTCCAGAGACACCATAAAATCCCCCCCTTCCAGGCTTGCAATGACCGCTCTCAGCGATTCCATCTTGAACCGAAACCTTTTTAGGTACATGTTCAGGGATTTTAAATTCAATATGGGTCTGACCGAACCGTCCGGTTTTGGTACCACAAACATGGTCGAATAATAACCCTTTCCTTGTTGAAGGAGGGGAACCTTGACCACCACCTGTTGAAGATACAATTTGTGAATTGCAGTTAACACTATTTCCCTCTCTAAGGGGGAAGCTGGCAGGGCCGACTTGAGGTATTGGTGAGGGGGCCTCTCTTCGAATTCCAGCTTGTATCCCTGAGACACAATATCTATTGCCCAGGGATCCAACTGGGAGTGAACCCACTTGTGGCTGAAATTTCGGAGACGCGCCCCCACCGGGCCTAGCTCCGCCTGTGGAGCCCCAGCGTCAGAGGTGGATTGGCCATAGGGTTTATAGGGAAGATTCCCGGTGGGCCGACGCACCCGTGGGGCCTGTTTTGTTTGTGGACAGGTGATCCTTTTTATAGACATAATGAATAAGATGCAAAATAATTTGCATATATGAAAATGACTTTGCCACTTAGCCTGTGATTGCAGATGATCTAGTGTATGCTCTGTCTGCCTGCTTGGCTGACATATAAGATTGAGTGAATAGTGATTGGGATACGGTTGGTGTAATAAGCAAGAAAATATATCTTTCTAAAGAATGATATAGTTTCCTAAATTCTGAAGGTGTATCATATAATGTGCTCATAATATTTAATTTTATTTCTTTTTAACTTCCCCCTTGATACTGGACATGCCCACTATCTGGAAAGTCTTGGGGGGAGGGTGCTGCTGCCATGGCGCATGGCTAGACCTTACACCTCTGGTTCTGCCCATGTGGGGCCACTAGTACAAATTTTTCCAGGGCTGCTTTTTGTTCCCAATCCGTCCCTGCCCAGCGTCATGCGGTGGATTTAGTGGAAGCCGGGGAGGACTTTTGTTCCTGGGAACTAGCTGTGTTCTGCAGCTTCTTTCCTCTGCCCCTGCCTCTGGCAAGAAAGGACGCACCTCGGACTTTCTTGTTTTTCTGTTATCAAAAGGACTGCATTTGGTAATACGGTGCTTTCTTAGGTTGTGAGGAAACATATGGCAAAAAATTTGACTTCCCAGCCGTAGCTGTGGAGACCAGGTCCGAGAGACCCTCCCCAAACAATTCCTCACCCTTGTAAGGTAAAACCTCCATGTGCCTTTTTGAGTCGGCATCACCTGTCCATTGCCGAGTCCACAGGACCCTTCTGGCAGAAATCGACATAGCATTTTTTCTAGAACCTAGTAGGCTAATGTCTCTCTGAGCATCTCTCATATAAAGGACAGCGTCTTTAATATGCCCCAGGGTTATTAATATAGTATCCTTGTCTAAGGTATCAAGTTCCTCAGATAAGGTATCCGTCCATGCTGCTACAGGACTACACACCCAAGCCAACGCGATTGCCGGCCTCAGTAAGGTACCTGAATGTGTATAAATGGACTTCAGGGTAACTTCCTGTTTGCGATCCGCAGCATCTTTGAGGGTAGCCGTATCCTGTGACGGCAGGGCTACCTTCTTGAATAAGCGTGTCAAAGCTTTGTCCACCCTAGGGGAGGATTCCCAGCGTAACCTGTCCGTTGGCGGGAAAGGATACGCCACAAGAATCTTTTTGGAAATCTGCAGTTTTTTATCTGGACATTCCCAAGCCTTTTCACATAACTCATTTACCTCGTGTGAGGGGGGAAAGGTTACCTCCGGCTTCTTTTCCCCATACATATGAACCCTCCTGTCAGGGACTGGGGTTTCCTCTGTGATGTGCAACACATCCTTAATAGCTATAATCATATAACGGATGGATTTAGCCAATTTTGGCTGTAACTTTGCATCATCGTAATCGACACTGGAGTCAGAATCCATGTCGGTATCCATGTCAATAATTTGGGATAGTGGGCGCTTCTGAGACCCTGTCGGCCTCTGCGACATAGGATCAGGCATGGGTTGGGACCCTGACTGTCCTGAGGTTTCAGCTTTGTCTAACCTTTTATGCAAGGAATTAACATTATCATTTAAAACCTTCCACATATCCATCCAATCAGGTGTCGGCGCCGTCGGCAGAGACACCACATTAATTTGCTCCCGCCCTGCTTCCACATAGCCTTCCTCATCAGACATGTCGACACAAGCGTACCGACACACCACACACACAGGGAATGCCCTTTTTGAAGACAGTTCCCCCACAAGGCCCTTTGGTGAGACAGAGAGAGAGTATGCCAGCACACACCCCAGCGCTATATAACCCAGGAATAACACAGCAACTTAATGTTAACCCAGTAGCTGCTGTACATTGTGTTTTTAGCACCTAATTATGTGCCCCCCCTCTCCTTTTACCCTTTTCTACCGTGATCTGCAGGGGAGAGCCTGGGGAGCTTCTTCTCAGCTGAGCTGTGGAGAAAAAATGGCGCTGGTGAGTGCTGAGGGAGAAGACCTTCTGTCCCGCTAAAATACATATCTTTTTGGCGGGGGCTCATACATATATACAGTGCCCAACTGTATATATGAGTACTTTTGCCAACAGAGGTCCATATGCTGCCAAGGGCGCCCCCCCCCCCCTGCGCCCTGCACCCTACCAGTGACCGGAGTATGTGAGGTGTGTTTGGAGCAATGGCGCACAGCTGCAGTGCTGTGCGTTACCTCATGTGAAGAACGGAGTCTTCTGCCGCCGATTTCGAAGTCTTCTTGCTTCTCATACTCACCCGGCTTCTGTCTTCCGGCTCTGCGAGGGGGACGGCGGCGCGGCTCTGGGATCGGACGACGAGGGTGAGATCCTGTGTACGATCCCTCTGGATCTAATGGTGTCCAGTAGCCTAAGAAGCAGGACCTAGCTTCAGAGAGTAGGGCTGCTTCTCTCCCCTCTGTCCCACGATGCAGGGAGTCTGTTGCCAGCACAGCTCCCTGAAAATAAAAAAAACCTAACAAAATACTTTCTTACAGCAAGCTCAGGAGAGCTCACTGAACAGCACCCAGCTCGTCCGGGCACAGATTCAAACTGAGGTCTGGAGTAGGGACATAGAGGGAGGAGCCAGAGCACACCAGAATCTATATTCTTTCTTAAAGTGCCCATGTCTCCTGCGGAGCCCGTCTATTCCCCATGGTCCTTACGGAGTCCCCAGCATCCACTAGGACGTTAGAGAAACCCTCTTTTTTTCTGTGTCCAGAATCCAGCCGTGTTGTTGTAGTACTCTCAGGGAGAGAGACACGCTATTTAGTAACTGATCTCTTGATCTTGCCTTTATCAGGAGATCGTCCAAGTATGGGATAATTGTGACCCCCTGCTTGCGCAGGAGCACCATCATTTCCGCCATTACCTTGGTGAAAATTCTCGGGGCCGTGGAAAGCCCAAACGGCAACGTCTGAAACTGGTAATGACAATCCTGTACAGCGAATCTCAGGTACGCCTGATGAGGAGGATATATGGGGACATGAAGGTATGCATCCTTTATGTCTAGTGACACCATAAAATCCCCCCCTTCCAGGCTGGAGATCACTGCACGGAGAGATTCCATCTTGAATTTGAACCTCTTCAAATATAGGTTTAGGGATTTTAGATTCAGAATTGGTCTGACCGAGCCATCCAGCTTCGGGACCACAAATAGGGTTGAATGAAACCCTTTCCCCTGTTGCACTAGGGGAACCCTGATAATCACTTGCTGTTGACACAGCATTTGTATGGCAGCTGAAACTATTTCCCTCTCTGGGGGAGAAGCTGGCAAGGCCGATTTGAAAAATCGGTGTGGAGGCACATCTTCGAACTCCAGCTTGTAGCCTTGGGATACAGTTTCGACCACCCAAGGATCCAAATCCGACTGAACCCAGACTTGGCTGAAGAGTCGAAGACGTGCTCCCACCGGTGCAGACTCCCGCAGCGGAGCCCCAGCGTCATGCGGTGGATTTTGTAGAGGCCGGGGAGGATTTTTGTTCCTGGCAGCTAGCCGTAGCTGGTGTTCTTTTCCCTCTACCTCTACCTGTGGCGAGGAAGGAAGAGCCACACCCCTTTCTGAACTTATGAGACTGAAAGGACTGCATCTGGTATTGAGGTGTTTTCTTCTGCTGTGGGGGAACGTAAGGCAAAAAAGAAGACTTACCCGCGGTAGCTATGGAAACCAGGTCCGCGAGGCCCTCCCCAAATAAAACTTTACCTTTGTAATGCAAAGCCTCCATATGTCTCTTTGAGTCAGCATCACCTGTCCATTGACAGGTCCACAGGGACCTTCTAGCAGAAACTGCCATGGCATTGGCTCTTGAACCCAAAAGCCCAATATCTCTCGCAGCCTCTCTCATATATAACGCTGCGTCCTTGATGTGACCTAAGGTCAACAAAATACTCTCTTTATCTAGGGTGTCAATGTCAGATGACAAGTTATCTGCCCAAGCTGCAATTGCGCTACCCACCCATGCCGACGCTACTGCAGGTCTGAGAAGGGCTCCCGTAGTCGCATAAATTGATTTTAAGGTAGTTTCCTTTATGCGATCCGCAGGATCCTTTAGGGCCGCTGTGACCGGGGACGGTAGTGCCACCTTTTTGGACAAGCGTGTCAAGGCCTTGTCCACCTTGGGCGAGGATTCCCACCGTACCCTGTCCTTTGAGGGGAAAGGATACGCCATAATAATTATCTTGGGAACCTGCAGTCTCTTGTCTGGAGTTTCCCAAGCCTTTTCAAATAAAGCGTTCAGCTCATGAGATGGGGGAAACGTTACCTCAGGTTTCTTTTCCTTAAACAGGCAGACCCTCGTGTCAGGGACAGAGGGGTCCTCAGTGATATGCAAAACATCTTTTATTGCAATAATCATATATTGAAGACTCTTGGCCACTCTTGGGTGCAACCTTGCATCATCATAGTCGACACTGGAGTCGGAATCCGTGTCGGTATCAGTGTCTGCTATCTGGGAAAAGGGACGTTTATGGGACCCTGAAGGGTCTTGTGACACAGTAACAGCTATGGATTGACTCCCTGCTTTGTCCTTTGACTCTGCTTTGTCCAATCTCTTATGTAATAAAGCCACATTAGCGTTTAAAACATTCCACATGTCCAACCAATCAGGTGTCGGCTGTGCCGATGGAGACACCACCACCATCTGCTCTGCTTTCTCCCTAGACGAGCCTTCCGCTTCAGACATGTCGACACACACGTACTGACACCCCCACACACACTGGGATATATGAATATGGGGACAGACCCACAATAAGGCCCTTTGGAGAGACAGAGAGAGAGTATGCCAGCACACACCCAGCGCCACTAGATACTGAAACAAAGTCCCAGCCTGTACAGTGCTTTATATATAGAATTAGCACCAAATAAATGTGCCCCCCCCTCGTTTTTGCCCTTCAGCAGGGGAGAGTCCGGGAGCAGCTTCTCTGCAGCATGCTGTTGAGAAAATGGCACTGGTTAGTGCTGGATGATCAAGCTCCGCCCCCTTGACGGCCGGCTTCGTTCACGCTATTTTTATTATACTGGCAGGGTATTTATTATATACTACCTCCGCAGTATCTGTAGACGTGTGCCAGTCTTATGTGAGGTAAAAATTGCTGCCCAGGGAGCCCCCCCTGCGCCCTGCACCCTTGCTGTGTGTTGTGGGAGCAATGGCGTGCAGCGCGACCGCTGCGCGGTACCGTATGAAGATCTGAAGTCTTCTGCCACCTTTGAAGTCTTCTTGCTTTCTATACTTACCCGGCTTCAAACTTCCGGCTCTGTGAGGAGGACGGCGGCGCGGCTCTGGGACGAACAGCAAGGACGACACCTGTGTTCCAACCCTCTGGAGCTAATGGTGTCCAGTAGCCTAAGAAGCAGAGCCCATCAGTCCAGGAAAGTGGGTCTGCTTCTCTCCCCTCAGTCCCACGAAGAAGGGAGCCTGTTGCTCCTTGAAAATTGAAAACCTAACAAAAGTCTTTTCAGAGAAACTCAGTAGAGCTCCCCTGTAGTGCATCCAGTCTCCTCTGGGCACAGGATCTAACTGAGGTCTGGAGGAGGGGCATAGAGGGAGGAGCCAGTTCACACCCACCTAAAGTCTTAGAGTGCCCATGTCTCCTGCGGAGCCCGTCTATACCCCATGGTCCTTACGGAGTCCCCAGCATCCTCTAGGACGTAAGAGAAAATCTATTCGATCATCTATGATCCCTGTGCTGGAGGAGCAACACAGAAATTCAGGGGAGGGATGAGAAAATCTGCCTTACTCCCATTCATTTTTATGAAATTCTACATAACTCACCATCAAAACATGGTGAAAATTAAAGCAATCAAAATAAAAAAATGAAAATCCTTTTCTGTGCTTGATTTATTTAAAAAATATCAGTTTTTGGAAAAAAACTAATGTTTAGTGATATTTTACAATGTGAATTTTTTTGTGTCAGATATCTAATGTGTTAACAATTTAATAACATGTCATGAAAAAATAGGAATTTAATACCCACCGGTAATTCCTTTTCTCGTAGTCTTTAGGGGATACTGGGATGGATTAGTACCATGGTATATAGATTGGGTCCATTGGAGCCTGGCACTTTTAGAAATGTTCAGTGTGTGCTGGCTCCTCCCCACTATGCCCCTCCTGCAGACTCAGTCTAGGAAACTGTGCCCGCGGAGATGGACATACTTTGAGAGAAGGAAAATATACAACAGCGGTGAGGCAACGAACCAACACACAACAGTAATAAAGGATAGCCACAGTAACTAGAACAAAGGATAGCAACGCTAACAAGAAGAAAGGAAAGCCACACTAACCAGAACAAGAACAGGGACAGCAACAGCAGACCCAACCAAGAAGAATCTTACAACCAGGTAAGCAGGAAACACAAAGCACTGAGGTGGGTGCCCAGTTTCCCCTACGGTCTATGAGAAAAGGAATTACCGGTAGGTATTAAATTCCTATTTTTTCTAACGTCCTAGGGAATACTGGGATGGATTGGTACCATGGGGAAGAACCAAAACTACCAGAACGGGTGGGAGAGTGCTGAGACCCCTGCAAAACTGCCTGACCAAACTGAAGGTCTTCACCGGCCAAGGTATCGAATTTATAGAAATTTACAAATGTGTTCGAACCCAACCAAGTAGCAGCTCGGCACAACTGCAAGGTCGAGATGCCACGGGCAGCCATCCAGGAAGAACCCACCAACCTAGTGGAGTAGGCCTGAATAGAATTTGGCAGCGGCAATGCCGCTGAAGAATAGGCCTGTTGAATAATCAACCTGAGCCAACGAGCAATGGATTGCTTAGAAGCAGGACATCCAATCTTGGTAGCATCGTAAAGGGCAAAGAGGGAGTCAGACTTCCTGTGATGGTCTGTCCTTTTGACATAAATCCTCAAAGCCCAAACCACGTCCAAGGACTTTGGAGAAACTGATCCATCAGAAAACACTGGAACCACTATCGGTTGATTAATGTGAAAAACCGAAACCACCTTCGGCAAAAACTGTGGGCGAGTTCTGAACTGCGCCCTATCCTCGTGAAATATCAAATAAGGGCTCTTACAGGATAATGCCCCTAATTGTGACACATGCCTCGCAGAGGCTAACACCAGCAACATGGCAGTCTTCCATGTAAGACATTTCAACTCCACCCTGTATAGAGGTTCAAACCATTCCAATTGAAGAAAGGTCTGTACCACATTGAGATCCCACGGAGCCGTGCGAAGGACGAAGGCGGTTAAATTCGTAGGTCACTCTTCAAGAACGTCTGTACCTCCGGAATTACAGCCAGTTGCCTCTGGAAGAATATGGAGAGAGCCGATATCTAAACTTTGATGGAGCCTAACCTTAGGCCCATATCCACGCCTGCTTGCAGGAAGAGCAAAAAATGGCCAAGATGAAATTCTACAGTAGAATATCTTCTACCCTCACACCAAGAAACATATTTCTTCCAGATACGGTGGTAATGCTTCGATGTGACCATTTCTCGGGCTTGGACCATAGTCGAGATAACCCTGGAAGGAAGAACTTTTAGGGCTAGGATCTCCCTCTCAACTTCCAAGCCATCAAACATAGCTGCAGTAAGTCTGGATAGACGAATTGCCCTTGTTGAAGAAGATCCTTGAGAAGCGGTAGAGGCCAGGGCTCTTCGGGAGACATGGTCAGGAGGTCCGGCGAGGCCAATCCGTGGCAATTAGATCTGCTTGAATGTTTTCCCTTTTGAGTCTTCTTAGAACTCTGGGAATGAGAGGAATTGGAGGGAACAGATATACAAACTAATAAATCCACGATGCCGTCACAGCGTCCACTGCTACAGCCTGCGGACCCCTTGTCCTGGAACAGTAGTGATGCAGCTTCTTGTTGAGACGAGAAGCCATCAAGTCTATTTGCGGACAGCCCCACCAGCGAACTAGCTGTTGAAACACCTGAGGATGAAGGCCCCATTCCCCCGGATGGAGGTTGTGTCTGCTGAGGAAGTCCGCTTCCCAGTTGTCCACTACCGACCAGAGGAGTACCCTGGACACACTCGCATTGTGGCCCTGCTTCTTGTTCCTCCCTGTTGGTTTATGTGCGCCACCATCATGGCGTTGTCCGACTGCACCTATATGGCCTGAGGTCGGTGGAGATAGGAGGCCTGCAAAAGAGCATTGTAAATTGCCCTGAGTTCCAGAATATTTATTGGAAGCAGACTCCTGACTCGACCACTTTCCTTGGAACTGAGCCCCTTGGGTCACAGCTCCCAACCCTTGGGTCACAGCTCCCCAACCGTGGAGGCTGGTATCCATTGTCAACAAGAGTCCAAGACTGGGTTTCCGAAACTCTGATCCTCCACAAGGTGAGAGACTTGTAGCCACCACAACAGTGAGATCCTTGCTTTCTGCGACAGAAATATACTCTGGTGCATGTGCAGGTGAAACCCTGACCACTTGTCCAGCAGATCCAGCTGGAATGGACAGGCATGGAATTTGCCATACTGGATTGCCTCATAGGAGGCCACCATCATGCCTAGTAGGCGGATGCAAAGGTGTACTGAGATCTTGCGGGTCCTGAGCACAGAGCGGACCATAGCCTGAATTGTTAAAGCTTTGTCCATGGGGAGGAATACCTTCTGAGACACCATGTCCAGTATCATACCCAGGAATTCTCTGTGATAGTTCCAAGTGAGATTTTTGGAAATTTAGGATCTACCCATGGTCCATAAGAAGAAGATTAGTCAAGTTAATGCTGTTCAGCAGACTCTCCCTGGACACGGCCTTTAATAGGAGATCGTCCAAGTAGGGGACTATGTTTACTCCCATAATGCAGAGTTGCAGCATCATCTCCGCCATGGCTTTTGTGAATACCCTTGCAGCCATGGAGAGACCAAAGGGTAAGGCCTGGAACTGGAAATGGTGGTCCAGAATAGTGAATCTGAGATAAGTCTGACGAGGGGTCTATATCGGGATGTGTAGATATGCATCCTTGATATCCAGGGAAACCAGGAATTTCCCTTCCTCCAGACCAGAGACCACTGCTCTTAGAGATTCCATCTTGAACTTGAACACACGTAGGTACGGATTCAGAGATTTCAGGTTCAAGATCAGTCGTACCGAACCGTCCGGTATCGGTACCACGAATAGGCTTGAATAAAATTCTCTGTTTTGCAACAGAGGAGGGGCTGGAACAATAACCTTCATTTGTAAAAGTTTTTGAATGGCATCATGCAAGGTAACTTTTGCTACAGGTGAAGCTGGTAAGCTTGGCTTGAAGAATCTGTGAGGAGGGAGTGCTTGAAATTCCAACCGGTAACCCTGGGCGTCCCACGCAAGGGTCCCGGCAGGATTCCGTCCACACCTGGGTGAAATATTGTAGTTGAGCACCCACCTGAAAATCCCCCTGCAGCTGGGGCCGTCACGCAGAGGGCTTAGTGGAGGAGGATCCAGAGACCTGGTCCAGAGATCCAGTAGCCGCTGGTTTGCGGGATTTACCTATATTTCCTCTAGCTGCATTTGAGGCACCTCTGGCTCTGCCTCTAAACCTGGCCACACGAAAGGACTGAAAAGAGGGCTCTGGATAGGGACGTCCATCCGGAGGCGCAGCAGACGGTAGATAGGTAGACTTACCCGCCGTTGCTTGAGAAATCCACTTGTTTAGTTCTTCACCAAACAAGGCATCCCCTGTAAAAGGTAGAGTTTTCCACGTCCTTCTTGGAATCAGCATCCGCTGTCCATTTTCGCAGCCACAGAGCTCTGCGAGCTGAGACCGCCATAGTGGTGGAGCGGGCATTAATGAGGCCTATCTCCTTGATCGCCTCACTCATGAAATTATCAGCATCTTGGATATGTTGCAGTAAAGTCAGTTTCTCATCCTGAGGCAGAGTGTCAAACCCCTCAATTACACTACCAGACCATTTGACCATGGCCCTCGTGATCCAACCACAAGCAATGGTGGGCCTCTGTGCGACACCTACTGCAGTGTAAATGGATTTGAGTGTAGTCTCAATTTTACGGTCAGCAGGTTCTTTAAGAGAGATAGCACCAGGTAGAGGTAGCACAAGATTACGTGACAGCCTAGACACTGAGGTATCCACAATCGAAGGGTTCTCCCATACCTTCCTATTCTCAGGTGGGAAAGGGAAGGAATTCAGCAACCATTTAGGGGTTTTAAATTTCTTGTCAGGACTGATCCACGCCTCTTTAAAGAGTGAGTTATATTCCTTGGAGATAGGAAAGGTGGTAGTAGATTTTGGTTTTATATTAAAAAACAACTCTTCATCAGGTTCTGTCTCTTTATCTGGTATGTTGAGGACTTCCCTAATAAAATATATTAGGGCCTCTACACCACCCTGAGACAGAGTATTGTCACCTTCCATGTCCACTTCACCTTCATCCAAATCTGCCATTTCATTTTCAGAGTAAGATTGGAGTACATGTGGGAGTGTGCGTTTATGTGAGACCAGCAGGGGGGCTGAATAGCCTGTCTGTGGTCAGCAGCCTTGACTAAAAAAAATCATCCACAGATTTCTTTAGGATCTGCCTTTCCTCTCTGGCAGTAGCCAACTCAGTATTAATATTAGATATCATTCCTTTAAATGATTCTAACACTCTGGCTCCTGTACAATACTACCCTGAGAAGGGAGAGAGCACTGAGTACTGAGTACATAGGAGAGATCCCCCCGGAGAAGGTGTGTGAAGGGGGGGGGGGGGGGGCACTTTGTGTTGCATGAGGGACACACAGCCTTTTTTGCCAGACATTCTGAAACAGCAGAAAAACACACACATCATTAAAGAAATAACACAGTTCAGTGAAATTACACAGAAAACCCCAGACAGCCCGAATGAAGTGATATAGAGAGGGGTGAGACCAGCACACAATGCCACACAGTCAAAGCAGTGCTCTGTCGGGCATAAACCAGAGCCTTAGATAAGGCTGCTGGCTTTTGTTATTAGTTATATGCTCCCCCCTTCCTATACATAACCAGGGGCGTTTCTACAGAGGAGGTGGCCCGTGTGCACCTCCAGGTGGGCCCCCTCCTCTGTACGGCGCTGTAGACTCCGGCATTATGCCGGAGTCTACTGCGCATGTGCAGGTCTCCGTAAACATGGCGCCCGCCATGATCTGGAGACCAATTTGGCTACCGTGCATGTGTGGCGGCCATTTTGGCGGTGATTTCCACCGCGATTGCAGGTCCCGGCGCTGGACTCCGGAAAGGTAAGTGTTAAAATGGGTGCAATGGGTGCGGACCCAGGGGCTCGTGTGCACTGCACCCATTGCACCCATTATAGAAACGCCAATGCTGGTACCAGTACAAGGCGATTGAGCAGAGTCTGTGGAGGAGCAGTGCGTCGTATGCAGCCTGGAGATCAGCTCTGCTGGAAATGGCGCCTCTGAGCCGCTGGTACCGTTCTCCAGGAAGCTTCGCCCCCATAATGGCGCGCGGTCCCTCTACAAAAGTTTATACTGCCTTTATCTTATTTTATGTATAAAATTAAGTTAAAACCTCTTTTATCACCAGCACCAGTGTGGGAGTCCTCAGCGGGCACAGCAGCCAGTTGCCCGACGCGCCCTTATGCCGCCACTGACACCGGGGACCCGCTAACCGGGACCCTGGTGTCTATACTCACCGCACCGCGTCTTCAGCATCTGTTAAGGGTGGGCGCATGCTGTCGGCGTGTGCGCACACCCTGGGGGCATGTGAAACAGTACCTCAGGAGCTTTTGTCCTGTCAGCGGGGATCCAGACCATCCCCCCCCCAATTCCCACAACATAGACAGACTGGTGCCAGCCAGTACTGCCTGAAAATAACAAGCTAAAATTTTTTTCTCATACGTCCTAGAGGATGCTGGGGTAACATCAAGAACCATGGGGTATAGACGGTATCCGCAGGAGACATGGGCACTTTAAGACTTTCAAAGTGGTGTGACCTGGCTCCTCCCTCTATGCCCCTCCTCCAGACTCCAGTTTAGAATCTGTGCCCAGTGAGACTGGATGCACACTGAGGAGCTCTCCAGAGTTTCTCAGAAAAAGACTTTTGTTAGGTTTATTATTTTCAGGGAGACCTGCTGGCAACAGGCTCCCTGCTTTGTGGGACTGAGGGGAGAGAAGCAGACCTACTTCTGTGAGTTTCAAGGCTCTGCTTCTTTGGCTACAGGACACCATTAGCTCCTGAGGGTCTGAACGCTAGGTACGCCTAGATGCTCGTTCCCAGAGCCCGCCGTCACCCCCCTTGCAGAGCCAGAAGTCAGAAGACAGGTGAGTAGAAGAAGATCTGAAGACTTCAGTGAGGGTTTTGAGGTACCGCACAGCGGCTGCGCTGCGTGCCATGCTCCCACACACAGCGGCACTACAGGGTGCAGGGCGCGGGGGCGTCCTGGGCAGCATAAAAAACCTCATATAAGACTGGCATTGTGGTTTTTAAGGGCCAAGGCACTAAATCCGAACCCCCGCCAGTATAAATATTCTTAAAAATAGCGGGGCTGAAGCGTGCCATTAAGGGGGTGGGGCTTTGCCCTCACAGCTCACATCAGCGCCATTTTCTCTACAAAGAGACGCTGGTCCTTCCAAAAACACACTACTGTTCATAACAGGGTGAAAAAGATGGGGGGCACAGTTTATTGGTGTAATATAAGTTAATGATAAAGCACAATATATACAGATTGGGCGCTGGGTGTTGAGCTGGAAAACTCCTTCTGTGGTTCCCTGACAGAATTTACGGGGTCTATCTCTTATAGCCAGTGTAATGTCGGTGGGTGTTTGGTACACGTGTGTCGGCATGTCTGAGGCTGAGTGCTCTGCCACAAACGGCTGTGGGAAATGACCCTGTCGGCACCGCCGACTCCCGATGGTACTTGGTACATGTAAAGAGTGTCAACATGTCGGTAGATGTATGTTTCTCAAGAGAAAACTATATGGGGGACACAGACGTGTGGGTGACCATGTCGGCACCAACAATATCTGACTGGGTAAAAAAAAAAAATATATATATATATATATATATTTTGCATGATAATGTGATGCATATCAGAAAGGGCTATACCTATATGTAAATATAAGTATAGTAGGATTGCAAAAATCTGTGGCCCAGACACAGACATACTGTAGTAATATTTATGGAGGGGATCATGTTCATAGAATATATTTCCCTCAGACCCCTCGGGGTTGCAAAAATGGTTATTTTGCCCAGTTACTACTCCCTGATGTCGACACGAATACTGTTTCCTATGTCGACCGTAATGTTTCCTGTTTTGATCCACAATATAAAGTACAGCATTCAGTACGTGTTCATACACATTAAGAACGTATTAACGTCACTAGGGACCCTGCTGGTCCTAACAAAAGGATATATATATATATATATATATGTGATATATGTGTATATAGATATATGTATAGGTGTGTATGTGTATGGATATATATATATTTATATATATATAAACAACAGACAAAGGGGGGGGGGGTGCAAATCCCCACCCCTAAATTTCCTTCCGCACACTGAAAATTACCTGTAACCAACCCTGAACCTATCTGGTAATAAAATTCAGAGAATTAGTCACAAATGTTTGCAAACACATGTTTAGCTGCTGGCCACTTCACGGCTTCTCTGATACAGCAGTCCTAACCTACATAATAGCAGTGCCCACATAGGGCCATGTAATTTGTCACAGTAGGCCTCATGATAAAGGCTATTACTAAAACACTTCCAGACAGAGAGCTAACTTACCCGGGAGCCACCCCCAGGATCTCCCATTGGCACTGCAAGGAACGGCATGCCTTCCAAATGCTGCTCCCATTCAATGCCTCTTGCACACAAGCAGACAAAAAATTTGGAAGCTGCTCAATCATACCTGGAGATAATTGTATATCAGGTGCTGGAAGGGGGAGGGGTCACAGACAAACAACAGACAAAGAGGGGGGGGGGTGCAAATCCCCACCCCTAAATTCCCTTCCGCACACTGAAAATTACCTGTAACCATCCCTGAACCTATCTGGCAATAAAATTCAGAGAATTAGTCACAAATGTTTGCAAACACATGTTTAGCTGCTGGCCACTTCACGGCTTCTCTGATACAGTAGTCCTAACCTACATAATAGCAGTGCCCACATAGGGCCATGTAATTTGTCACAGTAGGCCTCATGATAAAGGCTATTACTAAAACACTATCTATATATATATATATATATATATATATATAAATTTATGATGAATGCTGAGGTAAAGCTCCTCCTTCTCATGTGCTGAGCGCTCTGTTGGAAAAAAGTCTGGGTCAGCCCTGACAAGATGTTTTCAAATTCTCAAGAGGATTCAGAGTGTTTCTTTTCCCGCCACGGAGAGGATAAGGTGGGAGTTTACCCCCTGTTCTGCATGGGGCCCTGTCACATAGGATCGTATGCAGGAAACTACGTTATATTCTAGTTAGGTGTCCACACGTGCGTAAATTATACCTGCCATTATATGCGCATGGGGCAGTGGTAGCATTCAGAAATGGTCGGTTACCTTGTCATCTGACGTAGATACCCTGGGGGAAGATGGGATATTCCTTAAGTTGGGTCATATCTGGGACACTGCAGCTTACTGCTATGCGACTACAAGGGAGTTCGCGGGCCAGTTCCATGGCGGTCTCGGCTAGGAGGCCGTGATGGAGTCACCAATGGAATGCTGATGCTGACTCCGAGGAGAAAAAGGAGTCTTCTTCCCTATGAAGGTAAAGCCTGGTTTGGTGACGGCCGAGTTAGTTTGATCTCGGCGGATGCCGCTGGTAAGTCTACCTTTTCTTGCCCTATGTTCCCTGACAACGGATGATGACGCATCATTGTCGGATGCAGTCATTTCAGCATAATAGGTACAGGCCCCCCTTTCTTTTCAGATTGAGAAAAGAGAAGAGGGAAGAGGTCAGCAACCTCTTCAAGATCACAGGACCAGTTATCATCCTCTGTTTCTGCCACGTCCGCAGCAGGACGCTGGGTCTCTTGCGGTAGCCCACACCGGTGGGTCCACGTCTAAAAACTCTTCAGTCAGTCCTGGAACGGACTGGGACCAATTGTTTTTAAGAATAGTGTCCCAAGGGGGCATACTGGAGTTTCCAGATGGTTCCCCTCACCGATTTGTCAAATCGACCTTACCGACTCTCCTCATGACAGGAAGGTAGTATGCGACGCAATGCAAGGGTCAGGATCAGGTCATTGTCCTGGTGTCCCTGTCACAATGGGAAAAAAGCTGTGAGTCAAGCCTCTTCGTGCTCCTGAGGCCGGACGGCTCGGTCAGACCTGTCCTATATCTGAAATTCCTAAATTTCTACTTAAAGAAATTCAAATCCAAGATGGAGACTCTCAGGGCAGTGATCTCCAATCTGGAAAAAGGATAAAGGAGGTCTAATTACGGTTTTCTTCCGCATTAGGCTTACCTGAGGTTTGCAATTCAGGATTGTCATTGCTAATTTCACCAGGGTGATGGCGGTAATGATGGTTCTCCTTGGATAGTAAGGAGTCACATTTATCCCGTACTGGGCCGGTCTCCTGATTACGGCGAGATCAAGTAACCAAGTGGTGCAAACGTTGCATTCTCCATGACAGTTCTTCAAACATCCCTGTTGGTCCCACCGACGCGGTTGTCGGCTTTGGTGATAATACTAGATACAGAACTAATGATAGTTTGGGTTTTCTTCCGGTGGAAAAGGCTCTGTGGATCCAGAGTCGGGTCGGACCTACAACAGTATCAATCCATCAATACATTCGGTGGCTAGAAAAGATGGTTGCGGCCTACGGGGACATTCGTTTGGCAGGTTCCATGCCAGGGTGTTCTGGTCCAGTTGGACAAGTGGTCCGGGTCCCACTTAGGATAATCCTGGCTTTCAAGACCAGAATCTCACTCCTGTTGTGGCTGCGCTGCTTTCATTTCCTAAAGGGGCGCAGGGTCGGGATCCAGGCCTGGATCCTAGTGACCATGTTTGCATGCCTCCGAGGCAGGGAAGCAGTCACACAGGGGGGAAAATCTTCCAAGGAAGAGGGTCAAGTTAGAAAACTTGTCACCACAATAATGGTCTAGATTTAAGGGCCGTTTACAGCAATTTTCTTCAAACGAAAAATGGAGCAAAAATGGCAGAAGCCAGAGGGATTTTCCGCTGGGCGGCAAAACATACAAGCGCTCTGTCAAAAATGTTCATTCCAACAGTGGACCACTGGGAAGCAGACTTCCTCGGCAGACACGATCTCCACCCAGCAGAGTGGGGTCTGCATCAAGAGGTCTTTGCAGAAGTGACAAGTATTTGGGGAATTCCTCAAATAGACATGATGGTGTCTCGCCTCAACAAGAAACTTCAGAGATATGGTTCCAGGTCGAGGGAGCCCCAAGCAATACCAGTGGACGCACTTGTGACAAAATGGGTGTTTCAGTCGGTGTATGTATTCCCTCCGCTTCCACTCTTTCCAAAAGAGCTGAAGATCATAGAAAAAACAAAGGTTCAGGTGATCCTCATTGTTCCAGACTGGCTAAGGAGGGCTTGGTATCCAGATCTTCGGGAATTACTCATAGGAGATCCCGGGCCTTTTCATCTACGAGAGGATCTGTTGCAGTGAAGGCCGTGCGTGTATCAAGTTTTACCGTGGCTGCGTTTGAAGGATTGGCGGTTGAATGCCGGATTCCTAGCCTGAAAGAGTGTTCCCAGTAAAGATAAAATACAAGATTTTCCTGGCGCCAACCAAATCCCTAACACAGTTGCCGCAGCTTTCAATTAGGGAATACTCAGCCCTTATATAGAACAAGACAAAAAAACAAAAGAAAGCGCTGGCAAACTGTGTCTTTAAAAAAACTTTTTTATTTAATATTTCTTTCTATAACGTCCTAAAATAAGGATCTCAATGATTTCACATATAAACTCTGTTAAATTGTTAGCACGTCATATGCAATAATGGTTATAGAAAACATACACTCTCATTTTATTCCTCCAAGCTCTAGAGATCAATTTAGATCAAATGGTTCAGTTATACTAACAGCCTCTGCTGAGCCTGGACGAATAATAACACATTTGTTGCAACTTATATCCTAACTAAACATTCACATCTAAAAAAGATACTGTTGCCCGCTTCATAAAAAGATAATTTGTATCTCTGATGCACTTCAGGGTTAGTTAACCACAGCTGTAGATTTAAAGCACAATATCATAAAATCTTTGCTCAGCCAGTAAGAGTTTTACTCCATAGACAGCGATCTATTAAACACAATTGTGCTCAAAGTGTCTCTTCAATCCTTTTGTATGTCAAAATTCGCAACAGTCAGTTATGGATATAACTCTTAAAGTGGCAGGCGCCAATCAATGTAATTAAAACATGGCCATGTTTAATAGTTTAAAAAGTCATTCCAAATTTTCGTGGCGCGCACATGCGCATAGCCGCATGCATTCCAAGCCTCAGTCTCACTATACGGTGCATAGAGCCGGACCACATTGGTCTCCCGGCTTTCGCTCGTAGTCTACACATCTGTTATACATAGTAATCAAGGCTCTCTTTAACCTCCCTAAGGATTGATATACATTCTCACTTAAATAAATTAGCAACAGATACGGAAATTCTTAATTCACCATTTTATCCGTGTATTTACCCACGCTGTAGCTTCTCAGCTCACACAAAAATGACAAATACATATAAAAAATATAATTTTTAGTTCTTATAATTATATCTATCGGCCATATATAAAATAACTTTATAAGCATCCAAATACTTTTGATAACCAATATCATCTCTACTAATATATATATATATATATATATATATATATATATTAATATATATATATATATATATATATAGAATAACCATTTAAGGAACAGACTTTATTTTAGTACATTATATAGACTGCACCCTTCAGTCATGTGATTAGATTACTGATCAGAGTTCCAACCTCCAAAAAAAATCTTGTTTTTATTTCTATTTTTATTTTGTACTTATTATTTAATACTCTTATAAACCATAGATCAAACTATTCCACGGTTTATTAATATAGTTTTATTCAGAAATAGAGCAAATCCTTTTTCAAAACCCCAAGTTTCCATCAAATACTTTTAATTAAAAAACTATATTTTTACCCCATACACTTCTCTGTTAACCTTGTGAAATTCACCTTAATGGTAAACTCAACAACTAACCAGTTATCCAGAGATATGTAAATAGAAACCCATAACTATATTACACTACGTTATATGGGTTAATCTTAGTGCCCTAAAACGCACATGAAAAGAGAGGGGAGGGAGGAGGAAGGGAGGGGGGGGGGGGAAAGGGGGGAAGGGGAGGTGAGGAAGAAGAGGGAAGAAAAGAAAGAATGGACACAAGGGGAACAGAGAGAGGAAGAGGAAAGCAAAAAACCCTTTCCAAAGATGACTAAAGATCTAGATCCAGGATAAATTATATATTATTAAGTTCCACCGTATCGTTTAACCATGCAAAAGCAGGGTGTTTGAACGGTAGATCCAATATGCTTCCCTACGACACAGCTGTCCAAATCTATCACCTCCCTTAGTAGTCTTCTTTATCTGCTCAATAGCTTTAACCCTAGTGTATCCAAATGTGTAGCCAATACAATTTGCAATATGGTCAGAGAGGGGGTGGGTTTTTAAACCTTTAGTCACATTACGTCGATGCTCCATAAATAATGTTACGATCCTGATGCTCAGGACAGGGGAGATCTTATGTAGTGAGTCCTGAGCACCAGGACGGAATGCTGGGATTGGGAAATGGGAAGGAAATAGCCCCTAGCACCCTACCTCCGTTGTCTTACCCGTGTTATAAGTTCACGCCTGAACGACTATGGTTTCTTGGGCCCATGGCAGCCGCGTTTGAAGGGCGGATTAGGTCTGCCCAACTCCGATGCCCCCTCAGGTCTTAAAGAGAGACAAGGCGTGAACTGAGACAGGGTAATAACAAGGGGACCTCTAACTGAAACAACCACGCTAGGGGCTATAAACTACCTAAAAACTAAATGTATGTGCGGCACGCCGCCAAAGGAAAAGAACTACAAAGAAACCACTGTCCCCTCCCCTACACGGCACCGCCGAGTTCCGGGGAGGACAGTGAAAGCGGAAACCTCCGCAAATGCACCAATTCACAGTAAAGTAAACACTAAGCGGCATAGGCCGCAACACGCGGCAGAAGCCGCTACTCACGAAACCGGGCGAGAACCCCAGATGACAAACAGGTTCGCAAGGACTAGAAGGATTCCCGGGACCGGCTTCGGACCTCCAAAGTACCAAAGGGCAGGGAGCAAGATCCACCAAACACGGCTGACAGGAACAGAGTTCTGCAAGGCAGGAACAGCATACAAGAAGCTATCACCGGCGGGACTGCAGTGTGCTGGCTCACATAAAAAGGCCCTGCTGGCCAATAACAGGAGGGCCAGCAGGACCAGCCCCCAGACCTTAATTACTAGTTGCCGTGCAGCTGCCCTGCTGCACGAGCAACCTAATTAACTATTCTTAGCAACGGGGAACGCGGTCCACCTGTGGCGTCCCCGTTGCTATGCACCCGGCGGCCCTGCACGCACGGCGTCCTGCGTTGCCAGGGACCCGGCGGCTATCGTGTGCACGGCGTCCTGGCGTTGCTAGGCGCCGTGCGGGGGACAGGGAAGGAGAGAGGCACGGCAGCCGTGACCGCTGCTCAGTCAGGGCACGGCCGAAGACCGCCGCGCCTAACAGTACCCCCCCCTTGAGGAGGGGTTAAAGAACCCCTAGAGCCAGGTTTCTGAGGAAACTCCTGAAAGAAAATCCTCTTCAGCTTGGGAGCATGTAAATCTTTATCCAACACCCAAGATCTTTCTTCAGGGCCATAATCTTTCCAGTGGACCAAAAAATAGAGCCGACCCTGAGAAAGCTTAGAATCTAAAACCTTCTCCACCAAGAACTCTTGTTGCCCCTGAACATCCACCGGAGATCTACCCTGGGAAGTCCTCCGAGGAAATCTCCTGGAAGAAAAATACTGTTTCAAAAGAGAACAGTGAAAAGTATTGCCAATTTTGAGAGATCTCGGCAAGCGTAGCCGAAAAGCAACTGGGTTGACCTTCTTAATGATAAGGAATGGTCCAATAAATTTGGGTCCCAATCTAGCCGAAGGTTGTCGGAGCTTGATGTTGCGAGTTGACAACCATACCTTATCTCCCACCTTAAAAGTGCAAGGACGTCGGAGCCTATCAGAAAATGTCTTTTCTCGGAGGCAGCTTTTCTTAAGGCAAGGTGCACCTTTCTCCAAATTGTTCGGAGATGGGAGGTTAAGGTCCCCGAGGAGACTGGAGAATGAGGAAAAAAAGAGTTGGCTCTAGGATGAAAGCCAAAGACTGAAAAGAATGGGGACTCCTTGGTGGAAGAATGACAAGAGTTATTATAAGCAAATTCGGCTAACGGAAGAAATTCAGACCAATCATTCTGGAGTTTGGCCGAATACAACCGTAAATACTGTTTTAATGACTGGTTAACTCATTCGGTTTGTCCGTTAGATTGTGTATGGTACCCAGATGTTAAAGAGAGTTTCATATTTAATGAGGCACAAAAACGTTTCCAGAAACGAGCAATGAATTGCGGACCCCGATCAGAGACAATATCCCTGGGCAACCCATGGAGCCTGAACACATGACGGAGAAACAAGACTGCCAACCCTTGAGCAGAGGGTAATCGGGGAAGAGCAATGAAATGAGCCATCTTACTAAAACGATCTACTACCACCCAAATGACTCGAAATCCGGCTGAAAGAGGAAGGTCCACCACGAAATCCATGGATATATGTGACCATGGCCTGAGAGGAACGGCTAAAGGTACGAGTTGCCCGATCGGCAATGAACGAGGAACCTTATGCCGTGCACAAACCTGACAGGAATGGACAAATTCTCCTACATCTTTAGAAAGACTAGGCCACCACACCGAGCGAGAGACTAACTCCAAGGTCTTAGTGATACCTGGATGACCAGAGACTTTGTTGTCATGAAACTCAGCTAAAACAGTGCCTCTCAGAAATTCAGGGACAAAGAGACTATCAGCAGGAGTCGGTTTAGGAGCCTGCTGTTGAAGCTGGACTAACTGAGTAAATAAATCCTGTGTGAGGCCTGCCCGGATGACAGATGATGGAACTATGGGGGTAGTAGCACGATGATTATTGTGAACCGGAAGAAAACAACGTGACAGGGCATCAGCTTTAGTATTTTTGGAACCGGGCCTGAAGGTGATAATAAACCTGAAACGAGTAAAAAACAATGCCCAACGTGCCTGCCGAGCATTAAGCCGTTTAGCTGACTCAATATATTGCAGGTTCTTATGGTCAGTAAACACTGTAATAGTATGCCTAGCTCCCTCCAGCCAATGCCTCCACTCCTCGAAAGCCCATTTAACTGCCAGCAATTCTCGATTACCAATGTCATAGTTGGATTCTGCGGAGGAGAATTTCCTGGACATGAAGGCACAAGGGTGTAATTCCTGAGACTCCGGATCTTCCTGAGATAGGATAGCTCCCACTCCAACCTCTGAGGCATCTACCTCGACTATAAAGGGGAGCTCCGGGTTGGGGTGCCTGAGAACAGGAGCCGAGACAAAGGCCTGCTTTAAGGCCCGAAAGGCAGACTCGGCTGCAGGCGACCAATTGGAAGGGTCCGCTCCTTTTTTAGTCAATGCTACTATAGGAGCGACCAAATCAGAAAAGGTATGAATGAACCGCCTATAATAGTTTGCAAACCCTAAAAAGCGCTGAATTGCTTTTAAATTTGTGGGTTGCGCCCAATTAAGGATGGCCTGGAGTTTTTTCGGTTCCATGAAAAATCCCTGGGGAGAAATAATATACCCCAAGAAGTACCTTTCCTTGATGTAAAAATCACATTTCTCTAGTTTTGCGTATAAATGATTCTCCCGTAGTTTTTGAAGAACCAGACGCACATGGGTAATATGTTGGTCCATAGACTCAGAATAAATCAAAATGTCATCTAAATAAACGACAACGAACTTTCCAAGAAAGTCACGAAGAACATCATTGATCAGGTCTTGAAATACCGCAGGAGCATTTGACAGCCCAAAGGGCATCACCAGGTATTCATAATGACCCGACTGTGTGCTGAAAGCCGTCTTCCACTCATCCCCAGATCTTATTCGGATGAGATTGTAAGCTCCTCTAAGATCGATTTTTGAGAAGATAACGGCAGAGCGTAACTGATCAAAAAGTACTGAAATCAAAGGCAAAGGGTAGGTGTTTTTAACAGAAATTTTATTCAGAGCCTGAAAATCAATACATGGTCTGAGTGACCCATCTTTTTTCTCAACAAAAAAGAATCCTGCACTCAAAGGAGATTTCGAAGGCCTAATGAAGCCTTTTTTCAGGCTTTCCTGGATATAATTATCCATAGCCGTGGTTTCTGGCCCGGAGAGGGCATATAATCTCCCTTTAGGTAAAGTGGCCCCGGGAACAAAATCTATAGCGCAGTCATAGGACCGATGGGGAGGCAGAACGTCCGCATTTCCCTTGGAGAACACATGAGCAAAATCCTGATATTCCAGAGGAATAAATTCCGGGGTAACTGCAGCAACCCGGACAGGATGGGAAATACACTCCTTAACACAAAAAGGACCCCATTGGGAAATCTCCCCAGACCGCCAGTCTATGATGGGATTATGAAAGGCAAGCCAGGGGTGACCCAAAACTACTGGAACTGCCGGACAATGTGTAAGGTAAAATTCTATTTCTTCTGAATGTAGGGCCCCCACTGTCAGCAATACTGGAGGTGTGCGGTGAGTAATAACCCCATTGGAAAGCGGACCCCCATCCAAGCCGTGCATGGTGATACGTCTATCTAAGGGTATCAGTGGAACGCCTAAAGCCTTAGCCCAAGCTAAATCCATAAAATTTCCTGCAGCTCCACTGTCGACGAAGGCCGACACCAACGAACTGAGGCTGCCAAAGGAAATCTTTACCGGAACTAATAGAGAATTATTAGAGGAGATTAACTGCAGACCCAAGTGAACCCCCTCACAATTCACTTGGTCAGAGCGTTTCCCGGCTTGTTCGGGCAGTTACGTGCGATATGTCCCTTACCACCACAATACAAACAAAGATCAGAACTTAACCTTCTGGTTCTTTCCTCTGGGGACAGCCAGGAGAGACCCATTTGCATGGGCTCCTCGACGTCCTCAGGAAAAGTATATACACATGGATTAGGCCTAAAAGTTGTTCCTCTTTCAGCCCTCCGCTCTCGGAGACGACGATCAATTATAATAGCGAGCTCCATGAGTTTGTCTAGAGTCTCAGGAGCGGGGTACTGAAGGAGACTGTCTTTAATCACTTCCGACAGACCGAGGTGAAACTGACTGCGCAGGGCCGGGTCATTCCAGCCACAGTCGTTCGACCAACGGCGAAATTCGGTACAATACACCTCTGCTGGATTTTTGCCTTGCTTAAGGGCACGTAGGTGACTCTCAGCTGATGCTTCTCTATCTGGGTTGTCATATAAGAGGCCTAAGGATTTAAAAAAGGCGTCTACTGATAACAAAGCAGCATCCTCCGCTCTTAGCCCAAACGCCCAGGTCTGTGGCTCACCCTGAAGTAGAGACATCACAATCCCGACCCGCTGAGACTCAGTACCAGAGGAACGGGGCCTTAAACGAAAATAAAGCTTACAAGCTTCCTTAAAATTAAAAAAATCTTTTCGGTTGCCCGAAAAACGGTCAGGTAAATGCATCTTTGGTTCTGGAACCATACTCGGGGAGGCTCGCAAAAGATCTTTCTGCGATCTCACCCGAAGAGTAAGGTCCTGAACCATCTGAGTTAATTCCTGTATTTGGTTAACCAAAAGCTGACTGGGGTTTGGCCCTAAACCTGCCGGATTCATGAGGCCGAATTTCTAGGCCCACCAATACAACGTAAAATATTAAACCCCCCTTTTTTTTTTTTGTGGGCCGGTGATAATGTTACGATCCTGATGCTCAGGACAGGGGAGATCTTATGTAGTGAGTCCTGAGCACCAAGACGGAATGCTGGGATTGGGAAATGGGAAGGAAATAGCCCCTAGCACCCTACCTCCATTGTCTTACCAGTGTTATCAATTCACGCCTGAACGCTGATGGTTTCTTGGGCCCATGGCAGCCGCGTTTGAAGGGTGGATTAGGTCTGCCCAACTCCGATGCCCCCTCATGTCTTAAAGAGAGACAAGGCGTGAACTGAGACAGGGTAATAACAAGGGGACCTCTAACTCAAACAACCACGCTAGGGGCTATAAACTACCTAAAAACTAAACGTATGTGCGGCACGCCGCCAAAGGAAAAGAACTACAAAGAAACCACTGTCCACTCCCCTACACGGCACCGCCGAGTTCCGGGGAGGACAGTGAAAGCGGAAACCTCCGCAAATGCACAAATTCACAGTAAAGTAAACACTAAGCGGCATAGGCCGCAACACGCGGCAGAAGCCGCTACTCACGAAACCGGGCGAGAACCCCAGATGACAAACAGGTTCGCAAGGACTATAAGGATTCCCAGGACCGGCTTCAGACCTCCAAAGTACCAAAGGGCAGGGAGCAAGATCCACCAAACACGGCTGACAGGAACAGAGTTCTGCAAGGCAGGAACAGCATACAAGAAGCTATCACCGGCGGGGCTGCAGTGTGCTGGCTCACATAAAAAGGCCCTGCTGGCCAATAACAGGAGGGCCAGCAGGACCAGCCCCCAGACCCTAATTACTAGTTGCCGTGCAGCTGCCCTGCTGCACGAGCAACCTAATTAACTATTCTTAGCAACGGGGAACGCGGTCCACCTGTGGCGTCCCCGTTGCTATGCACCCGGCGGCCCTGCATGCATGGCGTCCTGCGTTGCCAGGGACCCGGTGGCTATCGTGCGCACGGCGTCCTGGCGTTGCTAGGCGCCGTGCGGGGGACAGGGAAGGAGAGAGGCGCGGCGGCCGTGACCGCTGCTCAGTCAGGGCACGGCCGAAGACCGCCGCGCCTAACAATCTGGTGTTAAGCATGCGTGTAGTGCATCCCACATACTGTTTACCACAGCTGCACTGTATTATATAAACCACAAAAGAAGATTTACAGTTTATAAATTCTTTTATCTGAAAAGAATCTCCATTATAATTGGAAATAAACATAGTTTCTTTTTTCTGTATTGTATGTTTACATGTATTGCATGCCACCCTCCCACATCTATGGAACCCTAAAGGTTTAACTGGGAGCCACATTTTCTCCACTATATAATTTTCATTCCTGGGCCTAAAATGACTAGACAGTATTTTAGATTTCAAGTTTTCAGATTTTCTAAAGATTATTCTACCATTCAAATCTACTACTTCTTTAAGGACCTCGTCCAACTTTAGTAATTCTGAATTTTTCTTAATGATTCTTTTAATCTCATATGCACAGTTGTTATATTTTGTCGTAAAAAGGGCCGATCTTTCTCCTATCTCCTTCTCGTTCTTTTTTACCTTTTGGTTTACCACTAACAGATCTTTTCTATCTATTTTCTTAACCTCACTTAGAGCTAATTGTATAACCTCACTTGGATACCATTGTTCCAGAAAAGATAGAACCATATCATTTGCTTGCCGCTCAAAAATTTCATCAGAGGAAAAGTTATGTCAAAGTCTAATAAACTGACCTTTCGGAATATTTTCTTTTCAACTCTTTGCATGTGAGCTTCTGTGATCAAGATACTTACTTTGATCAACCTTTTTTATATAGGTTTCTGTTACAAATTCTCCTCTTTCCACTGATAATGCTATATCCAAAAAAAATCATATTATTCCTACTTATCGTAGATGTGAATTGGAGACCATAGTCATTTTTATTTAAACTAGTGATAAAGGAATCAATAGAAAGTGCATCCCTCTCCCAAATAAAAAATAAATAATCTATATATCTACCGTATAGAACGAGGTTCACCCCGAACTCCCCACCCCACACATGCTCCTTCTCAAAACGCCCCATGTACAGGTTGGCAAAGCTCGGGGCAAACCTCGTCCCCATAGCGATCCCCCGTGTCTGTAAATAAGTGCGACCATCAAACAAAAAACAGTTGTGCTCCAAAATAAATTTAATTGACTTCAATACAAAGTCACGCAGGGAGTCATTCATATTAAAGTCTCTATTGAGATAATACTTTACAGCCTCAATGCCCTTTTCGTGGGGGATATTAGAATATAGGGCTTCCACGTCGCATGTTATCAAGGTATATCTTTGTTTCCACTCAACTGATTTAATTCAATTCAGAAAATGTCTCGTATCTTTGATATAAGATTTTAGACTCCCCACGTGACTCTGTAAATGAAAATCAACAAAAGAAGACAAATTATTCGTAAGTGACCCAACACCAGAAATTATAGGGCGACCAGGAGGTGACTGTAGTGATTTGTGAATTTTTGGTAGATGGTAAAAGGTAGGCGTGACAGGGTATAAATTATATAAAAAGTGAAAAGTTTCTTTGGATATAGCACCATCGTGGAGGGCCAAATCCAATAGATCTCTGAGTTCCTTCTGGTACAGGGCGGTGGGATCACGTTCCAGCCTGGCATAGAAGTTCTTATTATTTAATTGGCGATATGCCTCACATACATAATCTGCCACGTCTAAGACCACGATTCCACCGCCCTTGTCCGCAGGTTTAATTATCAATTCTTTATCTGAGTACAGGGTCTTTATAGCTCTCCTTTCTCCTCTACTTAAATTATCAGTGTATACTTTTTTCTCTGCTTTCTCACACATGGTTCTAAACTGCTCCAGTGTACTATTGTAAAACCCCTCTATAAAAGGACCTTTATACTGAAGAGGATAGAATTCTGATTTCCGATTAAATCTCTTCACTCTCCTCACATCATAAATTTTTTCTCACTCTTTTTCTTCTGGATGTTGATATAAATTTTCATCCAGGGACTCTAAAATTAATAGAGCCTCCTGATCATCATTATCCAGGTGAACCCACAGTCCTGGATTTTTTCATTGCTTTCAATGCAAAGTATCTTTTTCTGCTTAAATTCCTCACATATTTATTGAGGGCCACGAAAAGAGTGAAGAGATTTGGTTTTGATACGGAAGCAAAATTTAAACCCCTCTCCAAAAGTGATAATTGATCCTCATTCAGTTTCTTTGAAGAGAGGTTAAAAATGCCCTTTCCTGTTTTCTTCCTTTCTACCTAACGCATATGTTTTTTGTGGGATTTTCGCCTCCCTCCTCATGTTCCTCTTGCTCTCTTTCTCTTTGTCTTTTGGTCTGTCCCTTTATCCTCTCTCACAAACCTTCGTCTTTCTAAAAAAGATCGATTGTATGGAGATTCCACTTCCTCATCTGTTTCTGATTTCCTATATCTATTTCTACTTGTACTTCTCCATTCTATATGATCATGTTCATATTCTGGGGTTTGATAGATGGGTTCAAATCTATTTTGAGTTGCAACACCTCTGTTTTTATTTCCCCATCCCTCTGCTCCCTTGGGTCTATATGTCTGTAATGATTCTCTCTGTATCTTCCTTCGATATTGTGGATTATTGTTTCTCTGGAACTTAACAGTTTTCCTCTCTCTCTGGGGGGTATTGTAGGTGTTCCTTGATTTTCTATTATATTCAGGTACCTCACCTTTTTCATAATCCCCCAAATCCCTATTCATTTTTGATTATTTTCTTTTAATAAGGGTTTTTACAAAGTCCTCAATCTTTTTATTGACTTTCGTGTCTCTCACTTTAACTTCAGGGTTTGTTTCATGAAGTTTTAATAAACTCTGGGTTTGCTCTATTTCTGTCTGTAGATTCTGTACTTTCTCCTCTCTGTATCTAATCAACAGTCTTATTAAGTTTTAAGAACATGCATCGAAAATTTGATTCCAACCGTTAGTAAACTTACTATCCTCACCAAATGTAGGATTTTTTAGAATTCTAAGTCCCCGAGGAATCACATCTCCATCTATATATTTTTTCAGGGAAATTTGATCCCACCAATGACGGGTTTCTGTTATACACAAATTCTCCAATTTGTTAAACAGTCTATGCATATCACATACATCATTATCATCAGTGTTAACCAACATATTTGTGCCTGTTCCTTTCAAATAAATATTCCTCCTCTCCATCCTATCATTAAGACATTTTAAAGATGTCATTTTTTATTATAGATGCTATATCTTTATTTCGGTATTTAATCGGCTGCCAGGTATGAGCAAAAACACGAAAAGATAAAATATAAGATTTTCCTGGCGCCAACCAAATCCCTTACACGGTTGCCGCAGCTTTCAATTAGGGAATACTCAGCCCTTATATAGAACAAGACAAAAAAACAAAAGAAAGCGCTGGCAAAATGTGTCTTTAAAAAAACTTTTTATTTAATATTTCTTTCTATAACGTCCTAAAGCTATTGAGCAGATAAAGAAGACTACTAGGGGAGGTGATAGATTTGGACAGCTGTGTCGTAGAGAAGCATATTGGATCTACCATTTAAACACCCTGCTTCCGCATGGGTTAAACGATACGGTGGAACTTAATAATACATAATTTATCCTGGATCTAGATCTTTAGTCATCTTTGGAAAGGGTTTTTTGCTTTCCTCTTCCTCTCTCTGTTCCCCTTGTGTCCATTCTTTCTTTTCTTCCCTCTTCTTCCTCACCCCCCCTTCCCCCCTTCCCCCCCCCCTCCCTTCCTCCTCCCTCCCCTCTCTTTTCATGTGCGTTTTAGGGCACTAAGATTACCCCATATAACGTAGAGTAATATAGTTATGGGTTTCTATTTACATATCTCTGGATAACTGGTTAGTTGTTGAGTTTACCATTAAGGTGAATTTCACAAGGTTAACAGAGAAGTGTATGGGGTTAAAATATAGTTTTTTAAATAAAAGTATTTGATGGAACCTTGGGGTTTTGAAAAAGGATTTGCTCTATTTCTGAATAAAACTATATTAATAAACCGTGGAATAGTTTGATCTATGGTTTATAAGAGTATTAAATAATAAGTACAAAATAAAAATAGAAATAAAAACAAGATTTTTTGGAGGTTGTAACTCTGATCAGTAATCTAATCACATGACTGAAGGGTGCAGTCTATATAATATACTAAAATAAAGTCTGTTCCTTAAATGGTTATTCTATATATATATATATATATATATATATATATATCCAGATAAGTCCACACTCACTGCTACAGTCCACAACATAGGCGGTGCTCCATAAAGGGCTCCAGAGAAGTCCAAAATATATCCAAAAAGAGTACAGGCACTCACCACTTTTCCTTGAGAATAGAAAAATTTATTGCCACTCACAGGTGTGTCTCACATGGAGACAGTCAGCATAACAGCATATAGTGTCGACGTTTCGGCTCCCATCGAGCCTTCTTCAAGACAGAAAGAAAAACAACAGGTGTATGCCCAGCAGCCCATACCACACACTGCACCCAGGATTGCTTATGTAGCAAAGGGCCACACACATGTCCCGCCCATCAATTAGCCAACAGGAAATGACCATACTGATAAAATACACTTTACAAACGACCTATGGAACTGAAGAACAGGCAGCCGTGTTACTCAAATGAATGAGCCATAATCAAATGTGGTGTAGAGGAAGAAAACTACAACATCCTAATACAGACAGCGGCTAATCGCGGCAAATTGCCGCGAAACCGGAAGTAGCATGCGTTCCATTGGTCGTGGAATGCACGCCCAGCCGGTGCAATACCGGAAGCACTGTGCGTACCACCGCCGTGGAGCGCAACAACGTGACCGGAACTTCGGGAAAGTGCAGGGCAGCTATTAGCCGTCGCTAGGATACCAAACTAAAACACAAAAAGTTGTCATGGTGGCTGCTTATAATCAAAGCCCTGCGCGGATGCAGCAACTTAGAGCTAACATACAATGGAATAGACTCACATGGTGATCCCAGGGACATAATATACAAATAGTAATAAATAAAATGAATATAGATCATAATCTAAATTTAGTTGTATAGATGACTGAAAAGTCACTTAATGAAAGATAGACAACAAATGGTTTATAGAAAATGTGTGGCCACCGGACACTAACCGGATGGCCCAACCGCCGTCCCCTGAATAAATACGCCCAACAGGGCAACAACAGGGGAAGGGGAACAACGACAATTATGTAAATGTACCCTAGGACACAAAGTGGCTCATATTGGGACCTGTAGTGTGACCCATGTCACAAATAGCAATCCAGGGTGCTGACCAACACATAAACAAATTGAAACAAAAGACAGACATTGATAACATCACATAATATTCCACAGTAAACTCGAAAAGAATTTGCTGTGTGTTTTAAAAGATTATTTAGTAATTCAGCGATAGCCCTATCCGAGAAAAATGTTGAATGGATTAGCCTCATTTAGCCCCCGGGGGGCTAGAGTGTCCAATTCATAGATCCATTTAGCTTCTCGTTGACGTAGTTGCCTTTCCCAGTCACCCCCACGGGAAGGTCTCGGTACATGATCGATCAACATACACTTCAAACTGGATATCGAATGTCCTCTGGATACGAAGTGTTGTGCTACCGGTTTGTCAGACATCTTGGAGATCAATGCAGCTCGAATTGATGTGCGATGGTTGGCCATCCGATCACGGAAGTTCCTTGTCGTCATCCCAACGTAGTAGTACCCGCAAGGACACACAATGATGTAAATTACATGGTCCATAGTGCAATGTAACCGCTGACGGATCATAATCTGTCGACCACTATGTGGATGTGCAAAACTTGCACCAGACATCATTGATCGGCAAGTGGTGCAATTGGGGCACCGATAGCAGCCTTTCTTACTGTCAGGTAGCCAGGTCTTGTTGGTTGCCAGTGGCTGTAGAGTTGGGCGCATTAACAGTTGTCTGAGATTTTTACCTCGTCTGTATGCACAGAGTGGTGGCTGTAGATTAGACCCCTTGAATAATGGGTCTGAGGCCACAATCGGCCAATGTTTCCGCAGCACTTTCTCAGATTGTGATGAAGCAACATCATAAGTGGATGCAAATGTCATTCTATTGATGGGACCCTTGGCACCATGGTCGTTGGGGTGGGAGTGCCTGTACCTCGCTTTCTTGAGACATCTTGCGACTGTTTTTTTGGTGTAGCCACGTTCATAGAATCTCTCTGCCATCGCATTGATCTGCAACTCGGTGTCTGTTGGTAGGGTGTTGTTGCGTAACACCCGCATAAACTGCGAGATCGGTAGACTCTCCTTAAGATGGACCGGGTGGTGACTGGAGGCATGGAGAAGTGTGTTTCTGTCGGTCTCTTTTCTAAAAAGGGTCGAGGCTAGTCTTCCTTTGTGACGAAACAAAGTCACATCCAAAAAATCAACCTTGTCACGGTTGATGTAATAGGTGAAGCGGATAGGGCTATCGAGGCTGTGGAGATGGTCAACCATCTCATGAAACTCAGTGTCAGTCCCTAGCCAAATAATGAACACATCGTCGATGTAGCGGACAAAAAATAGACATTTGGACCCAAACGCAGGTATAATATTGTTGGATTCATATTTGTGCATGTACAGATTAGCGTACGATGGGGCCAAATTTGACCCCATCGCAGTACCGCTACATTGTATGTAAAAGTCATTACCATAAGAAAAATGGTTCTTTTTTAATACTAGCCCAGCGAGGTCAAGTAGAAATTCCGATGGGGGACCATCATATGGCCCCATAATTAGAGCTTCCCGCATGGCCTCAAGGCCTTCCTTGTGGGGAATCACTGTATATAGTGACTGAATATCCATGGTTATCAGCCATGTATCATCAGGTATTGGGCCAAGTGAAGCAATTCTGTCGAGCAAATCTGTGGTATCCCTGATGTAACTGGGCATCATGGTGACAAGTGGTTGTAAAAACGAATCAATCAAAATGGCTAGTGGCTGTAAAACAGATCCCATCGCCGAAATGATCGGACGACCGGGGGGGTCACTCATTGATTTATGCACCTTCGGTAGTGTGTAGATGATCGGACATATTGGATTGTCTACAGTTAAGTAGCCAGCAATCTTCTGGTCCAACCATCCACACACCACAGCTTGAGTGATGGTAGTGTCCACTGATTTTTTAATTTGTAACATTGGATTACCCCTACATTTGACATATACTTTGGAGTCTGCCAATTGCCTAAGTATTTCAGTGTTATACTTATGCCAATCCTGCACAACCACGGCACCGCCCTTATTGGCCTGTCGAATAACTATGTGCTCATTGCTGATGAGACTCTTCAATGCATCCCTCTGTTCAGAAGAGAGGTTGTTATAACGTGGCTGTGCAGTATTGGCTTGCATATCGCTGTCGGTTAACCGAAGAAATGTGCGTATGCTTGGATTGGTGGACTGAGGATCAAAAGCACTTGGTCTGGTCAATCCAGTGATTTGAGTTACCTCTTGGGCCTTGTCCATAAAAAATTCCCGCAGCCTAAGTTTTCTCCCAAATTTGTAGTGGTCTATAGCCCATCCAAATTTATTATGTGGGACAGTGGGAACAAATGTGAGTCCTAGGGCTAAAAGTTCGGTCTCAACTGTTGAGAGATTATAGGTTGACAAATTAAAGACAGTGTCTACTGGTATTTTCTTGGGCGACCCCTTCGCCTTGTGACCGCCCCTCCTCGAGGGGAACCTCGTTCTGTGTTTCTGTTGGGGTTTACGTTGGTCCGAGCGTTCCTCCCTAAAAAAGCACCAGAGGGGGGTCTATTCTCAGTCACCTCGTTCTTTGAATTTGATTGCGATGAGGAATTATCTAAGGGGCCCTGATAACTACCTCTGTTATATGGGCGTGTTCTTCTGCCTGAAAAGCTCTTAGAATCACCCCTCAACCACCTATAAACCTGGTTGTTAGTGTAGTCAGAATTGACAGTAACCAATTTTTTACGTTTAAATGTAATGAGTTCTTGTTGATAGGTATTAACCTGCTCAGATAAGCGATCCACCCACTTATTAGCAGTGTCAACCACCAGTGTGGACAAATGTAAAGAGTTAAATTTGGCCAAGTCCTCTCGCACTTGTTTCAATTCTGCCCCTACCTCCTCAATAACGAGGAGGATGAGGTCCAACGAACATTTATTAAGAACACCACACCACTTGGTGCAAAATGTGGGACTATTGCGACCAATGGTGGGTAGGTTGTTTACTCGAAATCCTCTTGGGATTTTCTTATTCCGATAATAGTCCGAGAGGAACTGGCCATGCAAAGTAAGATCCACTTCACGTTTTCTCAATCTCAATATTTTGTGAAACAAGTCCAAGGGTGTCTCGTCAGGTAGTTTGGAAAACTCTGTATGGTCAAAGAGCACCTTTTCGGCGTCATCATCCGTCAAAGATAGAAAGGTGCTGTGTGCTAACTGGAAAGTAACCTCATCAATCACATAATTAGGATCAATTGACATCCTGACCACAACTTAGCTGAATCAATACAATAATGGGTACTGAATTAGTCAAATGAATAGATCAAAGATAAACACATAAATCAAGAAAACCGACATTAGAGTTTCAGAGATGGCTGACCAATCCTATAATCAGCCAAAAAATTTAAGAAAAAAGGTTTTTTTTATATTTTATATTTTTCTTAAAAATTTTTTTTTTATAAAAAATCACCGTGTGTTGGTATAACTGGTGACCAAGAGGCTGTTTGGGACAAAAATTACCAACAAGTAATACTGATGTGCGAATATAGGCGGGTGTTAGACTAAAGAAACAGTTTGGCACCCAAACCGTTCCCCAATATATCCAGATAAGTCCACACTCACTGCTACAGTCCACAACATAGGCGGTGCTCCATAAAGGGCTCCAGAGAAGTCCAAAATATATCCAAAAAGAGTACAGGCACTCACCACTTTTCCTTGAGAATAGAAAAATGTATTGCCACTCACAGGTGTGTCTCACATGGAGACAGTCAGCATAACAGCATATAGTGTCGACGTTTCGGCTCCCATCGAGCCTTCTTCAAGACAGAAAGAAAAACAACAGGTGTATACCCAGCAGCCCATACCACACACTGCACCCAGGATTGCTTATGTAGCAAAGGACCACACACATGTCCCGCCCATCAATTAGCCAACAGGAAATGACCATACTGATAAAATACACTTTACAAACGACCTATGGAACTGAAGAACAGGCAGCCGTGTTACTCAAATGAATGAGCCATAATCAAATGTGGTGTAGAGGAAGAAAACTACAACATCCTAATACAGACAGCGGCTAATCGCGGCAAATTGCCGCGAAACCGGAAGTAGCATGCGTTCCATTGGTCGTGGAACGCACGCCCAGCCGGTGCAATACCGGAAGCACTGTGCGTACCACCGCCGTGGAGCGCAACAACGTGACCGGAACTTCGGGAAAGTGCAGGGCAGCTATTAGCCGTCGCTAGGATACCAAACTAAAACACAAAAAGTTGTCATGGTGGCTGCTTATAATCAAAGCCCTGCGCGGATGCAGCAACTTAGAGCTAACATACAATGGAATAGACTCACATGGTGATCCCAGGGACATAATATACAAATAGTAATAAATAAAATGAATATAGATCATAATCTAAATTTAGTTGTATAGATGACTGAAAAGTCACTTAATGAAAGATAGACAACAAATGGTTTATAGAAAATGTGTGGCCACCGGACACTAACCGGATGGCCCAACCGCCGTCCCCTGAATAAATACGCCCAACAGGGCAACAACAGGGGAAGGGGAACAACGACAATTATGTAAATGTACCCTAGGACACAAAGTGGCTCATATTGGGACCTGTAGTGTGACCCATGTCACAAATAGCAATCCAGGGTGCTGACCAACACATAAACAAATTGAAACAAAAGACAGACATTGATAACATCACATAATATTCCACAGTAAACTCGAAAAGAATTTGCTGTGTGTTTTAAAAGATTATTTAGTAATTCAGCGATAGCCCTATCCGAGAAAAATGTTGAATGGATTAGCCTCATTTAGCCCCCGGGGGGCTAGAGTGTCCAATTCATAGATCCATTTAGCTTCTCGTTGACATAGTTGCCTTTCCCAGTCACCCCCACGGGAAGGTCTCGGTACATGATCGATCAACATACACTTCAAACTGGATATCGAATGTCCTCTGGATACGAAGTGTTGTGCTACCGGTTTGTCAGACATCTTGGAGATCAATGCAGCTCGAATTGATGTGCGATGGTTGGCCATCCGATCACGGAAGTTCCTTGTCGTCATCCCAACGTAGTAGTACCCGCAAGGACACACAATGATGTAAATTACATGGTCCATAGTGCAATGTAACCGCTGACCTATTACATCAACCGTGACAAGGTTGATTTTTTGGATGTGACTTTGTTTCGTCACAAAGGAAGACTAGCCTCGACCCTTTTTAGAAAAGAGACCGACAGAAACACACTTCTCCATGCCTCCAGTCACCACCCGGTCCATCTTAAGGAGAATCTACCGATCTCGCAGTTTATGCGGGTGTTACGCAACAACACCCTACCAACAGACACCGAGTTGCAGATAAATGCGATGGCAGAGAGATTCTATGAACGTGGCTACACCAAAAAAACAGTCGCAAGATGTCTCAAGAAAGCGAGGTACAGGCACTCCCACCCCAACGACCATGGTGCCAAGGGTCCCATCAATAGAATGACATTTGCATCCACTTATGATGTTGCTTCATCACAATCTGAGAAAGTGCTGCGGAAACATTGGCCGATTGTGGCCTCAGACCCATTATTCAAGGGGTCTAATCTACAGCCACCACTCTGTGCATACAGACGAGGTAAAAATCTCAGACAACTGTTAATGCGCCCAACTCTACAGCCAATGGCAACCAACAAGACCTGGCTACCTGACAGTAAGAAAGGCTGCTATCGGTGCCCCAATTGCACCACTTGCCGATCAATGATGTCTGGTGCAAGTTTTGCACATCCACATAGTGGTCGACAGATTATGATCCGTCAGCGGTTACATTGCACTATGGACCATGTAATTTACATCATTGTGTGTCCTTGCGGGTACTACTACGTTGGGATGACGACAAGGAACTTCCGTGATCGGATGGCCAACCATCGCACATCAATTCGAGCTGCATTGATCTCCAAGATGTCTGACAAACCGGTAGCACAACACTTCGTATCCAGAGGACATTCGATATCCAGTTTGAAGTGTATGTTGATCGATCATGTACCGAGACCTTCCCGTGGGGGTGACTGGGAAAGGCAACTACGTCAACGAGAAGCTAAATGGATCTATGAATTGGACACTCTAGCCCCCCGGGGGCTAAATGAGGCTAATCCATTCAACATTTTTCTCGGATAGGGCTATCGCTGAATTACTAAATAATCTTTTAAAACACACAGCAAATTCTTTTCGAGTTTACTGTGGAATATTATGTGATGTTATCAATGTCTGTCTTTTGTTTCAATTTGTTTATGTGTTGGTCAGCACCCTGGATTGCTATTTGTGACATGGGTCACACTACAGGTCCCAATATGAGCCACTTTGTGTCCTAGGGTACATTTACATAATTGTCGTTGTTCCCCTTCCCCTGTTGTTGCCCTGTTGGGCGTATTTATTCAGGGGACGGCGGTTGGGCCATCCGGTTAGTGTCCGGTGGCCACACATTTTCTATAAACCATTTGTTGTCTATCTTTCATTAAGTGACTTTTCAGTCATCTATACAACTAAATTTAGATTATGATCTATATTCATTTTATTTATTACTATTTGTATATTATGTCCCTGGGATCACCATGTGAGTCTATTCCATTGTATGTTAGCTCTAAGTTGCTGCATCCGCGCAGGGCTTTGATTATAAGCAGCCACCATGACAACCTTTTGTGTTTTAGTTTGGTATCCTAGCGACGGCTAATAGCTGCCCAGCACTTTCCCGAAGTTCCGGTCACGTGGTTGCGCTGTCAGGTCCGGGTGTTTTTGTGAATCCGTTAACCCGGGACCAACCACAGGTGTAGGTGCTGGGCTATGAAGAAAGCAGGGAGGACGAAGAAAGTTCCGATTCATATATTTATTCAAAATAACAATTCAGTAAAGAGTTAACTGACAAGTTGTTAATCATCATATTATACTGAAGTATTGCAGGAATAATATGCAAGAGAAAACTCAAAAATACATAAAAGAAATGTTCATGGAAACATATGCAAAACAAGCTGATGAATAAATGTTGGATTGTCCAAATATAGACGAGCTTTGATGCTGAACTGCAGAATATGATTAACTGGATAATGCAGACATGAAGAGATAACTGTAAGGATTTGCAATGGAGTTTTGAGAGTTAACTGAGAGACTGTGAAGAATTATCCTTGTTATGACAACATAGCAAATATAAACAAGCTTTGATGCTGAACTGCAGAATGTTATTAACTGGATAATGCAGACATGAAGAGATAACTGTAAGGATTTGCAATGGAGTTTTGAGAGTTAACTGAGAGACTGAAGAATTATCCTTGTTATGACAACATAGCAAATATAAACAAGCTTTGATGCTGAACTGCAGATTGTGTTTAACTGGTTAATGCAGACATGGAGAATTAACTGTAAGAATTGGCAATGGAGCTTTGAGAGTTAACTGAGAGACTGATGAATTATCCTTGTAATGACAACATAGCAAATAAAAGTACTGAATTGGGTTACTTGCGGGTTCCGGAGATCACTGTGAAACTGTAGTAGAAGACAAGGTGATTAATGGGTTAAATGCAGAGTTGAACAAACGAACAGCTGAGAGAATCAGAATCCTCCAGACTTTGAATGATAGGCAGACTGACAAGGTAACCTCATGCAGGACACTGGGAATCCAACTATTTCCAATAGGAGTGCAATTAACTGACAGCACAGCAGAGAGCCGGTGGATCTTTCAGCAGTGAAGGCTGCAGACGGACCTCTGGGAACGGAGGCGATATCTGGACCACGGGAATCACACAGGAATGCACGGAGAGAGCTCAGAGCTAGAGCACAGCTTTGATACAACAAAGCACTGGCCCAGAGTAACATAATCCCAGCCTACTTAAAGGCAGCACAAGCACGGGATTGGCTTACACCTGCCCACAGGTGTTTTCACAAGTGCTCTGTATTAGCTATTTGGTCTCCAACATGGCCACCTCCTATACAGCAGACACACCGCAGTGCCTTAGGCCATTTGGTCCCCGCACTCACAGTTCCCTGACTCTGCATTACCTGTGCCATTGATCACGCCGTGTCCCCACACGGGCGCACAGCACCGCGAGCAACCGCACTGGCAACGGATGAACCCCAGAACCCGCAGAGGTAAGAGACCGGTTCGTGACAGTACCCCCTCCTCTAAGGGTGGTCTCCGAACACCTTTGAACCTTATCAGGATTTTTGGAGAAGTATTTCTGTACCAGTCTTGGAGCATGAACATCTTCAGAGAAAACCCAGGATCTTTCCTCTGGACCGTAACCCTTCCAGTCGACCAGAAACTGTAAACGTCCATATCGGGAACGTGAGTCCACAATCTCTTTAACTTCAAATTCCTCATTCTGCAAAGAGTGAACTTTAGGAGATTTGGACTGGGTAGTACGAAACTTATTGAGAATCAAAGGCTTCAGTAAAGATGTATGAAAGGCGTTAGGAATTCTCAAAGACGGTGGCAACTTGACTTTGTATGACACAGGGTTGAGTACCTTAACAATGGGAAATGGACCAATAAACTTGGGAGCAAATTTCTTAGAAGGAACTTTGAACTTGAGATTGCGCGTAGAAATCCAAACTTGGTCTCCCACTTTGTAACTCGGTACAGCTTTACGTTTTCTATCTGCAAAAGATTTATAACGAGCGGAAGTTTTGACCAAGGACTTACGTACACAACTCCAGATGCTAGATAGACGTTGAAGCTCTTGATCTGCTGCTGGAACCTCTAGGGCTGGCAATGGATGAAACTCTGGTGGAGAACTTCTTGGACTCTTATGTTGGGCACATTTAGGACATGCTGCTATAAACTCTTGGACATCGGCTTTGAGACGTGGCCACCAATAAGACTGTTGAATAAATTTGAGAGTCTTTAGAACCCCAGGATGACCCATGAAGGAAGAGGAGTGAGCCCAGGTAAGCAGCCGTTTTCGAAGACTTGTGGCGACAAAGGTCTTGCCAGGCGGAGGAACTGGAGAGGTTCGAGTCATTAAGAAGGACGTAGGATTCACAATGGCTTGATTCGTGGTAGCATCATTTAATTCAGAAGAAGCAAAGGACCGGGAAAGGGCATCTGCCTTTTTGTTCTGAGACCCTGGACGATAGGTGAGCTTGAAATCAAATTGTGTGAAGAAAAGCGACCATCTAGCTTGTCGTGGATTCAAACACTGAGCTGACTGCAGATACAGAAGATTCTTATGATCAGTATAAACTGTAATGCGATGTTGTGCTCCTTCTAGAAGGTATCTCCACTCCTCAAATGCCAACTTGATGGCAAGTAATTCTTGCTCACCGATTGCATAATTACGTTCGGCCGGGAGGAACTTACGGGAGAAATATCCGCAGGGATGGACCTTTTTATCTTCAAAGACTTGTGATAACACAGCTCCTACTGCTTCTGTAGATGCATCCACCTCTAGTAGAAAGGGACGATTCAAATCAGGCTGTCGAAGAATGGGGGCTGACACAAAGGCTTGCTTTAAATCAGAGAAGGCTTTGATTGCTTCAGAAGACCAGTTCGTAGGATTTGCTCCCTTGCGAGTTAGGGCTGTGATGGGAGCAGCTAACGTAGAATAATTCTTAATGAATCTCCTATAGAAATTAGCAAAGCCGAGAAATCGCTGAATCCCCTTGAGAGTTGTAGGAGTGGACCAATCCCGGATAGCTCGCGTCTCTGGGATGGATAGCGGATGAATTTGTCCCCTAGGAGGGGTCTTGCCCGGAACCAGGACGACTGGGCAGTCCCATTCACGATGAGGAGGTAAAGAGTCTGCTGCTTGCTTACTGGAAACATCCGCAAGGGATTGATACACCGGAGGTAGATCGGAAAGGCTAATTGACCGAAGAGGTACAATTGTAGCTACACAGTCCTTGGTACAAGATTTACCCCATGAAAGGACTTCCATGGTTTGCCAATTAAGTTGAGGATTATGTTTCTGCAGCCAAGGTAAACCAAGTATCACATCTTGAGAGGCTTTGGGAATCACGTAGAAGGAGAGGTATTCGGAATGGAGCTCACCAACTTTCATCTTGAGACATACGGTTCGATGAGTAATTATACCATCTGGAATTCGACTTCCATCCACTGCTGTAACAGCAACTGCTGCTTCCAGGGGCATGGTTTGAACTTTAGACCGTATGACAAAGGCTGAGGAGATGAAGTTCTTGGCTGCCCCGGAATCTAGGAGGGCTGAAACTTTCACTGTAGAACTTGGAACTTCTAATTGAATAGACAAGGTTGGCTCTTTCCCAGAACGTGATTCTAAAGTAACTCCTAGCTTAACCTCTCTTGAATAAGCTAGGAGGCGAGAGTTTCCCGGTCGGAGTTTGCAGAATTTAACTAAATGTTCGGAGGACCCACAGTACATGCAGAGGTTACCCTGTCGACGACGAAGTCGTTCCTCCTCTGTGAGGCGAGAGTGCCCAATCTGCATAGGTTCTTCAGTCATTACTGGAGACTGTGATGAAGAATCTTGTCGAGGTCTAGGATGATCACGTGGACTGGATCGCTCTGCCCTGGATTTCTCTAAACATCGCTCCCTGTAACGTAGATCAAGTTTGTTACAGAGAGAAATCAATTCATCCAGTTTAATTGGCACATCCCGGATAGTTAAATCATCCTTGATTCTTTCTGAAAGTCCATTCCAAAACGCGGCGATCAGGGCCTCCTCATTCCAGTTTAACTCTGAAGACAACGTGCGAAACTGAATAATATATTGACTGACAGGACGTAAACCTTGACGTAGACGGAGAATCTCCAAGGATGCTGAGGTGGTCCTGCCTGGTTCGTCAAAGATTCTCCGGAAGGAAGATACGAACTCTTTGTAATTAGAGAGGATAGGATCACCTCTCTCCCATAATGGTGATGCCCACTCCAGAGCCTGACCGGAGAGGAGGGCAATAATATATGCAACCTTAGAACGAGCTGATGGGAAACTGGCAGACATCAGTTCAAACTGGATCTCGCATTGATTCAGGAATCCTCTGCAAAGTTTTGGAGTTCCGTCAAACTTACTCGGAGAGGATAACTGCAAGCGGGACGTAGGCAGCGTCACAGGAGAAGCTGTAGTGGTAACTGGGACATCTGGGGTTGGAATCTGGACTTGGAACGTTTTAATAGCCGTATGAAGAGTCTCTAAACGGTCTGCCATAGTTTGCATAAACTGCAATATTTTTGTCTGTATAGACTCCTGGTTTTCCAGACGGGAAAGGATATCTGACGTAGCACCGCCTCCTGCGAATTGGTCACTTGACGGATCCATGTGGCCAGTGCTTACTGTCAGGTCCGGGTGTTTTTGTGAATCCGTTAACCCGGGACCAACCACAGGTGTAGGTGCTGGGCTATGAAGAAAGCAGGGAGGACGAAGAAAGTTCCGATTCATATATTTATTCAAAATAACAATTCAGTAAAGAGTTAACTGACAAGTTGTTAATCATCATATTATACTAAAGTATTGCAGGAATAATATGCAAGAGAAAACTCAAAAATACATAAAAGAAATGTTCATGGAAACATATGCAAAACAAGCTGATGAATAAATGTTGGATTGTCCAAATATAGACGAGCTTTGATGCTGAACTGCAGAATATGATTAACAGGATAATGCAGACATGAAGAGATAACTGTAAGGATTTGCAATGGAGTTTTGAGAGTTAACTGAGAGACTGTGAAGAATTATCCTTGTTATGACAACATAGCAAATATAAACAAGCTTTGATGCTGAACTGCAGAATGTTATTAACTGGATAATGCAGACATGAAGAGATAACTGTAAGGATTTGCAATAAAGTTTTGAGAGTTAACTGAGAGACTGAAGAATTATCCTTGTTATGACAACATAGCAAATATAAACAAGCTTTGATGCTGAACTGCAGATTGTGTTTAACTGGTTAATGCAGACATGGAGAATTAACTGTAAGAATTGGCAATGGAGCTTTGAGAGTTAACTGAGAGACTGATGAATTATCCTTGTAATGACAACATAGCAAATAAAAGTACTGAATTGGGTTACTTGCGGGTTCCGGAGATCACTGTGAAACTGTAGTAGAAGACAAGGTGATGAATGGGTTAAATGCAGAGTTGAACAAACGAACAGCTGAGAGAAACAGAATCCTCCAGACTTTGAATGATAGGCAGACTGACAAGGTAACCTCATGCAGGACACTGGGAATCCAACTATTTCCAATAGGAGTGCAATTAACTGACAGCACAGCAGAGAGCCGGTGGATCTTTCAGCAGTGAAGGCTGCAGACGGACCTCTGGGAACGGAGGCGATATCTGGACCACGGGAATCACACAGGAATGCACGGAGAGAGCTCAGAGCTAGAGCACAGCTTTGATACAACAAAGCACTGGCCCAGAGTAACATAATCCCAGCCTACTTAAAGGCAGCACAAGCACGGGATTGGCTTACACCTGCCCACAGGTGTTTTCACAAGTGCTCTGTATTAGCTATTTGGTCTCCAACATGGCCACATCCTATACAGCAGACACACCGCAGTGCCTTAGGCCATTTGGTCCCCGCACTCACAGTTCCCAGACTCTGCATTACCTGTGCCATTGATCACGCCGTGTCCCCACACGGGCGCACAGCACCGCGAGCAACCGCACTGGCAACGGATGAACCCCAGAACCCGCAGAGGTAAGAGACCGGTTCGTGACATGCGCTCCACGGCGGTGGTACGCACAGTGCTTCCGGTATTGCACCGGCTGGGCGTGCGTTCCACGACCAATGGAACGCATGCTACTTCCGGTTTCGCGGCAATTTGCCGCGATTAGCCGCTGTCTGTATTAGGATGTTGTAGTTTTCTTCCTCTACACCACATTTGATTATGGCTCATTCATTTGAGTAACACGGCTGCCTGTTCTTCAGTTCCATAGGTCGTTTGTAAAGTGTATTTTATCAGTATGGTCATTTCCTGTTGGCTAATTGATGGGCGGGACATGTGTGTGGTCCTTTGCTACATAAGCAATCCTGGGTGCAGTGTGTGGTATGGGCTGCTGGGTATACACCTGTTGTTTTTCTTTCTGTCTTGAAGAAGGCTCGATGGGAGCCGAAACGTCGACACTATATGCTGTTATGCTGACTGTCTCCATGTGAGACACACCTGTGAGTGGCAATAAATTTTTCTATTCTCAAGGAAAAGTGGTGAGTGCCTGTACTCTTTTTGGATATATATATATATATATATATATATATATATATATATATATATATAGATTAATAGAGATGATATTGGTTATCAAAAGTATTTGGATGCTTATAAAGTTATTTTATATATGGCCGATAGATATAATGTGACCTGAGAAGCTACAGCATGGGTGAATACACGGATAAAATGGTGAATTAAGAATTTCCGTATCTGTTGCTAATTTATTTAAGTGAGAATGTATATCAATCCTTAGGGAGGTTAGAGAGAGCCTTGATTACTATGTATAACAGATGTGTAGACTACGAGCGAAAGCCGGGAGACCAATGTGGTCTGGCTCTATGCACCGTATAGTGAGACTGAGGCTTGAAATGCATGCGGCTATGCGCATGTGCGCGCCACGATAATTTGAAATAAAAGGATTCCAAGCTGACAGAGGAAACACTGACTGAGGAAGCCGCCGATGATCGCAGACAGGCGAAGAAATGCATTTTATTATGATCCTGCGGACATCAGGAGAGATCTGCACACATCCAATACACACTGTGAAACCGGATCCAAACCTCCAGATATGAACCAATAAAGGAATTTGCTACCAGGGCCGGGAGTGATCGGACCAGTGTTCCCTATAATTATAGGAAGGATGGATGTGGTAATATTGACTTTTTAAACTATTAAACATGGCCATGTTTTAATTACATTGATTGGCGCCTGCCACTTTAAGAGTTATATCCATAACTGACTGTTGAGAATTTTGACATACAAAAGGATTGAAGAGACACTTTGAGCACAATTGTGTTTAATAGATCGCTGTCTATGGAGTAAGACTCTTACTGGCTGAGCAAAGATTTTCTGATATGGTGCTTTAAATTTACAGCTGTGGTTAATTAACCCTGAAGTGCATCAGAGATACAAGTTATCTTTTTATGAAGCGGGCAACAGTATCTTTTTTAGATGTGAATGTTTAGTTAGGATATAAGTTGCAACAAATGTGTTATTATTCGTCCAGGCTCAGCAGAGGCTGTTAGTATAACTGAACCATTTGATCTAAATTGATCTCTGGAGCTTGGAGGAATAAAATGAGAGTGTATGTTTTCTATAACCATTATTGCATATGACGTGCTAACAATTTAACAGAGTTTATATGTGAAATCATTGAGATCCTTATTTTAGGACGTTATAGAAAGAAATATTAAATAAAAAAGTTTTTTTTAAAGACACGGTTTGCCAGCGCTTTCTTTTGTTTTTTTTGTCTTGTTCCCAGTAAAGTCTTTCCCACACTTCTTCAGTCTAGGAAAGGAGTAACGTCTAAACGTTACCACAGAGTTTGGAGAATATATGAGTCTTGATGTGAATCCATGAAGCCTTCTACGGAAGAATTTCAGGTAGGATGTTTTCTCCATTTTCTACAAGCTGTTGTGGAGGGCCTAAAGTTGGGCTCAATTAAAAGTACAAATTTCAAAAATTGGCCTCCTTTCCAGAAGTTCAGGCTTTCGTGAAAGGCGTATTGCACATCCAACCTCCATTTGTGCCCCGGTGGCACTGTGGAATCTTAGCGTGGGTTGCAGTTCGTTCAATCACATTGGTTTGTACCTTTACAGAAGGTGGAGTTGACATTCATCACTTGGAAAGGGGTCATCAGGTTGGCCTTGGCATGCGCAAGGCGAGTGTCTGACTTAGAGACCTGATCTCACGGGAGACCTTATTTGATCTCTCATGAAGATAGAGCAGAGTTGGAAACTCGTCAACACTTCCTACCGACGGTGGTTGTTTTCTTCCACATGTACCAACCTATTGTGGTGCCTGTGGCTACTGACGCCTTCACTGAGTCAAAAGTCTCTGCAGGAGGTCAGAGTTCTGAAAATGCATGTCGCCAAGACGACTCCGTCTAGGCACACAGGCTCTGTTGTCCGGTTGGCTCCCAACAAGATTGGGTGCTCTGCTTCCATGCAGACCGTTACGCGCTGGATCTGTGGCATGATTCAGCTTGCTCATCCCACGGCATGATTGCTGTTACCGAAATACGTGATTGCCCATTCTGTTGGACAGGTGGGCTCATCCGGGCCGGTGAACAGGGGGATCTCGGCATAGCAACTTTGCCGTGCAGCTGTTTAGCAAACTGTTTGGCTATTTTTTTACAGGTTTGCCACCTTGGCCGATGATGACCTCAACTTTGGTCAATCGGTTCTGCAGAGTCATCCACACTCTCCCGCCGGTTCTAGAGCTTTGGTATAACCCCATGATTCTTGATGTTACCCCAGCATCCTCTAGGACGTATGAGAAAATAGGATTTTAATACCTACCGGTAAATCCTTTTCTCTTAGTCCGTAGAGGATGCTGGGCGCCTGTCCCGGTGTGTACTGTATCTGCAGATATTGACTATGGTTACACACAGGTTGTGTTACAGTTTTTGTGTCAGCATATGCTGCAAATTCTCCATGCCGTTGGTTTGGGTTCTATTGAATGCCACGTTCTGCGGCATACTTGAGGTGTGAGCTGGTAAGATGCTCACCGTGGTTTAACAATAAATCCTTTCCTCGAAATGTCCGTCTCACTGGGCACAGTTCCTTAAACTGGAGTCTGGAAGAGGGGCATAGAGGGAGGAGCCAGGTCACACCACTTTGAAAGTCTTAAAGTGCCCATGTCTCCTGCAGATCCAGTCTATACCCCATGGTTCTTGATGTTACCCCAGCATCCTCTACAGACTAAGAGAAAAGGATTTACCGGTAGGTATTAAAATCCTATTATTTTTTTAAGAAAACACTCTGGAGCTCCAGAGAATGTACCCGGCTCCTTGGACACACTTTTCTAAACGGAGTCTGCAGGAGAAGCAGAGAGGGGAGGATCCAGCACACACTGAACATTTCTTAAGGTGCCAGGCTCCAATGGACCTGATCTATACCCCATGGTACTAATCCATCCCAGTATCCGCTAGGGCAAAATAAATAAGTAGGAAAACCATAAGAAAAGTTATAAAAACTGTTCTAAAACTGCTTGTGTACATTATGGGGGTGATTCCGAGTTGTTCGCTCGCTAGCTGCTTTTAGGAGCATTGCACATGCTAAGCCGCCGCCTACTGGGAGCGTATCTTAGCATAGCAGAATTGCTAACGAAAGCTTCGCTAATTTTCTCGTAACGATTACCCTGCAGTTTCTGAGTAGCTCCAGACTTACTCAGCCATTGCGACCAGCTCAGTCCTTTTCGTTCCTTGTTTGACGTCACAAACACACCCAGCGTTTGCCCAACCACTCCCCCGTTTCTCCAGCCACTCCTGCGTTTTGCAACTCGAACGCCTGCGTTTTTCCGCACACTCCCAAAAAATGGCCAGTTTCCGCCCAGAAACACCCACTTCCTGTCAATCACACTACGATCAGCACAGCGTTGAAAAAGCTTTGTTATGCCGTGAGTAAAATACCTAACTTTTGTGTAAAATAACTAAGCGCATGCGCTCTGCGAACCTTGCGCATGCGCAGTAAGCGACTAATCGCAGTATAGCGAAAATCGGCAATGAGCAAACAACTCGGAATGACCCCCTATGTGCGCAGTTTGTTCCACTTAAGCATCAGAGAAGAAGATAAGGTGGAATATTTACGATTATGAGTCTCAATGATAAAACTTTTAGACAGGGAAGTGGGAGACGGATTCAGTAAAGGATCACTGCTGCTTGAGCAATAATCACCATATTACCCGTCACATACTTATTACATTCTGGGTAATACATTTGGACGTTGTTGATTGGAACTAATTATGTAGTTAGAATAGAAAGAAAACCAGTAACCTGGAGTACATCTATTGCTATAGATGCTTGATCACAAGACGGCATGGAACAAATTATATTACCAGTTTACGATTTAACATTCTATTACCTTGTGCCTTTTTGGAGTCATTGCTGCCTCTGGATGGATTATGCCTGATGTTATCTCCACTTTGTCCTTGGCTGTGACTACCTGCAATAGACAACAAGATTTATTAGATTTAAGGCAGAAGGCAGAGACCTACGGTAGTGATGCATTTAACCTTCGAGAGAGATAAAAGTAGAGAAGTTGAACCTAGCAACCAATCAAATAATTCTAACCGTCATTGTACAGACTATGCTAAATAATGATAGCTAGAGACTGTTTGGCTGATATGGGCAGCTTCTCCAAATTATCGCCAAGATATGAGACATCCCATCCAATATGTGTTCCTTTTTAAAGTACATATGGTACATAGAGAAGTGTCTTTTTCATAATATGCACTGAAATTCCATTAGATGGGTAAGTTCTAGCAGCACACTCTTGGGCACCAATGTAATTTATTACCAGTTATTTATATAGCGCACATATTCCGCAGTGCTTTACAGAAAATATTTGGCCATCACATCAGTCCCTGATCTAATGGATCTTACAATCTAGATTCCCTACTACATGTACACACACACACACATTCACACTAGGGTTAATTTTTTTTTGATCCAATTAACCTACCAGAATATTTTTGGATTGTGGGAAGAAAACGGAGTACCCAGAGGAAACCAACGCAAGTACAGGGAGAATATACAAACTCCACACAGTTAGGGTCATGTGGGATTCGAACCTATAACCTTAGTGTTGTCAGGCAATGATGCTTTAACATAATATTTGTGTTCTATTTGACATAATTTAATTTCTAAACAAATGTGTTTAATTATTCCCAATACATTAAACTGTATCACTGTTAATGTGTTTTACACTTTTTCCTATCTTTTGGCCACATAGTGACTGCATTGAACTTACAGAATTTACTTTCTTATTAACAAGGGACTCATGTACAGTTCCAAATAAACATATGATTTTATGTGTTTTTCCAGGGTCGTAACTAGATGTGTGCTGATGGTGCATTGCCCACAGCGCAAATGCACTGAGGGTGTACCATTTGGCAGCACGCCCCCCCCATGCGGCCGTCATGTCCAGTGTGTAAGTACTGAAAGCCCCTCCGCCACATGTCTACCGCTGCTACAGTCACTATGTGGCATCACACCTCCCCGTCCTGTTATTCCGTCACTGAGACCTGCCGCCGCCACCTCTGAAAGGGAGGGGGAGCGCTACCGCAGGAGGCAGCTCCCGGTCATGAGTGTCTGTGTGTCCCTGTGTAAGCCCTGGATGCCGGATTGCCCCATCCCCCCACACTCTGCCTGCCTAATGTGTGAAAAAGGGGGACTCTGCTGCCATAATATGTAAAAAGGGGACTCTGCTGCCGTAACGTGTAAAAAGGGGACTCTGCTGCTGTAATGTGTAAAAAGGGGGTCTCTGCTGCCGTAATGCGTAAAAATCAGGACTCTGCCTGCCTAATGTGTAAAAGGGGATTCTACCTGCTGTATTGTGTAAAAGGGGGACGTTACGGCACTGTGTTTTTTGCTGCAAAATGCAGCTGTACATACTCAGAATATGAAATAAAAAAAGCAGTATGTCACAGTCTGTATGCAAACTCAGTCATATCCCAGGTTGTGCCTCTGCAATCTTAGAGAGGCATATGGGGGAGAGAAGGGGATCTGATGTAGCATCATGCAAGCTATGTAGAGGGAAAAAGGTGCAGACATGCCCGCACAACTTACAAGTCAGGTATAAAGGAAAGAGCTGCAGAACTCATACAGTAAGAGACATACCTGTTGCAGCTGCCTCTCCTGGTGCAAGTTCAATGCTGTTGCTGATAATCAACAGCACAGACCTAGCATTGGGGGTCATTCTGACCCGATCGCACGCTGCAGTTTATCGCAGCGGTGCGATCGGGTCAGAACTGTGCATGCCGAAGGCCATCGCTGCAGTGCGATCACCTCTGCCTGATTGACAGGCAGAGGCGGTCGCTGGGCGGGGGACGGACGAAACGGCAGCGTTTGGTCACCGTTTCGTGGGCACGGTCCAGCCAATGCAGGCGTGGCTGGGCCGTGAGGGGAAGGGGGGTTGTCCGCAGCGGCTGCATGATGTCACATGCAGCCGCTGCGGGTCCGGGAGCGACGAGTAGCTCCCAGCCAGCACGCTAAAGCTGCGCTGGCTGGGAGTTACTCCTAAAGTGCAAAAGCATTGCCGCTGTGTGATGCTTTTGCACTTCTGCTTGGGGGGCCAGCACTGACATGTGGGGCGGGATAGCCCTGTGCTGGGCGTCCCCACGCATGTGTGTGGACATGATCGTAGCCCTGCAAAATTTTGCAGGGCTACGATCAACTTGGAATGACCCCCATTGTTCTGTGGGCCTCCCCCTAAAAGTAAATCTAGCACTAGTGCTGCTAGCCTAATAAAGGCAGCAACAAAATCAGAGGAGCAAAAAATGCGAGTTCCCTAATAAATTGTCACTACGTCCACTAGGTTTTGCCAGACATGGCTGCTGGCACCATAACAGGGAAATTTGCCACATGGTTTCCTCCTGTCATAGTGACAACTAGACCTACAGTAGTCAGCTTGGGTATGTATTCCCTGGGGACATGGGGCTTCACCTAAGAAAACCAGCTCAATACTGACAGCATGCCCTGGACCTGTAGTGTGGGAAAAACACATAATGTAAAAACATACAAAAAGAAAGAGTTATGATAAAACGTACCTTCGTTAACTCTTTTCTTCAAGGTCCATGGGCTCCACAGGGTTAACCTTTGGGTATGCTGGTGAAGACCACGACTGTAAATGAACAGCTATGCTTGTGAGCCTCCCAGGATGCACTGGGCTCTTCTCCCCTCATACACTGCCCCCATGGTCAGGCAATTCAGTTTTAGTTAACAAACCCAAAGTATGAGCTGGAGAGAGGAAAGAAGGAAGAATGGTACACACAGGAAATCACACTCTCATAGAAAAGAGAAGGGAACTTGTGACCCTAAAGGCAAATAATTGAAGCTAGATGTGTCAGGCTGGGCACCCTATGGATCCCATGAACCTTGAAGAAAAGAGTTAATGAAGGTAAGCTTTACCATAACTCTTTATTTTCTTCTTCGGGGTCCACAGTCTCCACAGGGTTAACCTTGGGATGTCCCAAAACAGTTGTAATAGGGAGGTAAAATAGGGAGGGAATGCTCCTAAGTTGAAAGGAGGACATTGTGGCCAATGGTTGCATCCTGGGGGGCAAACGGATCACAGGCATAGAACCTAAGAAACGTGTGGGCAGAAGACTATGTAGCAGCCTTGCATAATTGTTCAGCAGATGCTCCGCGGCGTGCTCCCACGAAGGTCCCACAAAGCGAGCAGAGTGAGCAGAGACTGTACTTGGCACAGGAAGATCAGCCTGCGTGTAAGCCTGTGAGATGGTCCACGTAGATCCTCAAGGCACAGAATACATCCAAGGAGGCTTCCTCCTGTGAAAGACCAGGTTCCTGGAAGGCCGGTACCACAATGGGTTCACTGATATGGAATTTAGACACTACTTTAGGTAGGTATCCCCTTTTAGTCCGGAGGACTACCCGGTCCTGGTGAAATATCAAAAAGGGGGAGCGACAGGAGAGAGCTCCCAAGTCAGAAACTCATTGGACTGAAGCTATAGCCATAATAAAGTCTTAGCGGTGAGCCACTTGAGGTCCACCATTTCCAATGGTTCAAAAGGAGTCCATGCAATGCCCGAAGGACCAAGAACAGATCCCACAGAGCAATCAGAGGGAGAAATGGAGGCTGTATCCAGAGTACCCCCTAGAGGAAGGTACACATGTTTGGTAAGGGAGCCAGTCTTTGCTGAAACCAGATGGACAAGGCCGAAACCTGGACCTTCAGGGAAGCCAAGTGAAGACCCATGGTTAGGCCAGCCTGTAAGAAGTCTAACAGCTGAAGGATCCTGAGAACCTTAGGGTTGTAGTTACAGTGAGCACACCACTGAAACTAGGAGTGCCAGATGCGGTAATAGATACATGTTGAGGCTGGTTTCCGAGCCTGAAGCATTGGGCCTAATTCAGAGTTGATCGCAGCAGCAAATTTGTTAGCAAAAGGGCAAAACCATGGCCATCATTCCGAGTTGATCGCTCGCTGGCTAGTTTTAGCAGCTGTGCAAACGCTATGCCGCCGCCCACTGGGGAGTGTATTTTAGCTTAGCAGAAGTGCAAACGCACATGCAGCCGAGCTCTGCAAAAACAGTTTGTGCAGTTTCAGAGTAGCTCTGAACCTACTCAGCACTTGCGATCACTCAACCTATTCGTGTTCGGATTTGACGTCATACACCCGCCCAGCGAACGCCCAGCCACGCCTGCATTTTTTCAGACACGTCTGCGTTTTTGCAAACACTCCCTGAAAATGGTCAGTTGACACCCAGAAACGCCCCCTTCCTGTCAATCTTCTTGCAGCCGTCAATGTGACTGAAAACTTCACTAGAACCTGTGCACAACCACAACGGGCTTTCTACCCGTATGTCATGCGTGCACATTGCAGTGCATACGCATGCGCATAAATGCCGATTTTTAGCCTGATCTCTGCGCTGCGAACAACATCAGCTAGCGATCAACTCGGAATGACCCCCGTGTGCACTGCAGGGGGGGACAGATATAACATGTGCAGAGAGAGTTAGATTTGGATGGGATGTGTTCAAACTGAAATTTAAATTGCAGTGTAAAATAAAGCAGCCAGTACCATGCACAGAAACAATATACAGTAACCCACCCAAATCTAAATCTCTCTGCAAATGTTATATCTGCCCCCCTTGCAGTGCACATGGGGGTCATTCTGACCCGATCGCACGCTGCGCTTCTTCGCAGCCATGCAATCGGGTTGGAACTGCGCATGCGCGGTGGCCGTATTGTGCAGGCTCGTCGGCAGCGACGCCTCTAATGAAGAAAGTGGGCGCAGTGGCGACTGCAAGAAGACTGACAGGAGGCAGGCGGATCCGGGCGTCAACTCACCGTTTTCGGAGCGTGGAGATCCGAACGCAGGCGTGTCGAGGCGTTCGGAGGGCGGACGTCTGACATCAATTCTAGGACCTGCAACGCTGAAGTGATCGCACAGGGTGAGTAATTCGGGATCCGGACTGAAAGTCGACAGTAACTAGGTCGACAATGTCTAGGTCGACCACTATTGGTCGACAGTAACTAGGTCGACAGGGTGTCTAGGTCGACAGGGTCTTTAGGTCGACATGTTCTAGGTCGACTGGTCAAAAGGTCGACATGAGTTTTTCAATTTTTTTTTCTTTTTTTGAACCTTTTCACACTTAACGATCCACATGGACTACGATTGGAACGGTAATCTGTGCCGAGCGAAGCGGTAGCGGAGCGAAGGCACCATGCCCGAAGCATGGCGAGCGAAGCGAGCCATGCGAGGGGTGACGCGGTGCACTAATTGGGGTTCCCGGTCACTCTACGAAGAAAACAACACCAAAATAACATGAAAAACTCATGTCGACCTTTTGACCTGTCGACCTAGAACATGTCGACCTAATGACCCTGTCGACCTAGACACCCTGTCGACCTAGTTACTGTCGACCAATAGTGGTCGACCTAGACATTGTCGACCTAGTTACTGTCGACTTTCAATACCACACCCGAGTAATTCTTACCCTAGTCTAGTTCTGCACAAAACTTTTTTGGCACAGCAGGGCTGCACAAGCGAACGCAGTCTTGCTATGCAAAAAGACACTCCTCAATAGGAGACGTCTATCTGATCACACGGGCAGCAAAAAGTTGCTGCGTGCGATCAGGTCAGAATGAGGGCCATGGTTTTGCCCAACTGCTAACAAATTTGCTGCTGCGATCAGATCTGAATTACCACCGCCCCAGTAAAACCTTTGTCCCTTAGGAGGGGTGTAATGAATCTAGAATTAATAACTCTCTTGGATCAATGGCGACCAGAGTAATATGTGTGTGTCAGAATTCCCATAAGCATCAGCACTTAGAGAAAAAGCACACGTTCACTCCGTGTCATGTTAAAGCAATTTCTTAGTTTAATTTTCCAGTGTCTAGTTCTTATACCTTCTAACAAGCAGGTGTGTTCATAGCATAATAGTGCAGTCATACAATTAATTTTAATTGGATTCAAACAATCAATAAACAGAAAAAACGTATCTTATAACTTTTCTAGAATATATGAGAGCGAAGCGTTGGAGTATAGTACCATTGGAGCTGCTAGTTTACCTCATCTCATTATTTCTGTAAGTGAAGTTACATTTTATCTAAAAAACATTCCATTGTTATGAAGCGAACTATCTACTCAGTTTCTTGAGAATATATGAGTTTTGTGTTTTGAATAACATTTTACTTAAAGGTGTATTACATAAAAAAAGTGTTTGCATTCAAAGATGGAGTCCATATGGGCAAAGTCATGTCCAGATCTATCAGGTGTCTGAAGAGCCATGCCGTCAAAGTGAAGCAGATCCGGATGGAGGCTGTGCCCCTGAGAGAGCAGGTCTGGACTAAGAGGCAGAGGGAAGGGCTCTTCTATGGATAGACATAGAAGATCCGTGAACCAATGACGCCTGGTCCAGGTCGGAGCCATGAGGATGAGCATGCCGCCGTCCTTCTTGAATTTGCAAAGCACTCTGGGAAGGAGAGATATGGGGTGGAGAGAAATGCCAGATGAAAGGTCCATGGGACTGTGAATGCGTCCACGAAGCTTGCCACCGGATCTCATGTCCTGACCCTGTACACTGGGACTTTGTGGTTGTGTTTGGAGGCCATGAGGTCCACTCTGGAAGACCCTATTTGTGTATCAGAAGCTGAAAAATGTCCGGATGGAGAGACCACTCTCCAGCATGAACATCCTGTCGACTGCGCAAGTCTGCTTCCCAGTTGTGGACTTCCGGAATGAATATTGCGGGGATGGCCAGAAGACAGAGTTCCACCCATCCACACTGCAAGTACCTCCTTGTTGATTTATAAAAGCCACTGCTGTGTCTGACTGGATTTGAACCTGAGAACCCTGTAGGAGGTCCTGAGCCATTTGAAGGACACAGTACACTGCCCAACGTTCCAGGATGTTGATCAGAAGATGCAGGACACCAAATCAGAGATATTGCTGATGACATGATGCAATAGGCACATGGATATCCAGGGAGACCATATAATCCCCAGGTTGCATAGCCAGGACAATGAAGTGTAGGGTTTCCATTTGAAACTTGGGTACCTTGAGGTATTTGGTCAGCAACTTTAAATTCAGAATGGGGCGATAGGATCCATTTGGTTTCTGAACCAAAATATGTGTCGAATAGAACCCCTGGCCCTGTTGCGACAATGGGACAGGGATAATGACACCCGACTATAGTAAGGAGTGAAGTACACCCCTGAGCAACTGAGCTTTGGCAGGATCTGTGGGTAGAGTGGTAGGAAAGTATTGTCTAGGGGGGCGCTTCAGGGAGGAGAGAGCGTATCTGTGAGAGACCGCTTCTTGGACCCAGGCATCTGTCATGATTTGATGCCATGCGTGGGCGAACTGAAGAAGTCGACCTCCCACCCTGGGGTCCCCCTGGGGGAGGCTTATCACAACAAGTGGAGGGTTTATCCTCTGGCCTGGTAGTTGGACGTCTAGTGGGTTTGGAGGTGTTGGCTGTCTGAGATAGACGTGGAAAAGTCTGACCCTTGGCCTTGCATTGTGGACGAATGAACCGAAATAATGAAGTCTTAGGCTGCACTGAAGAAGCCGAAGGTAAGCTAGCTGTCTTGGAAGTTGCCAGTTTCTCTACAATATTATCCAGTTTCGGTCCAAACAGGAAATCACCCGTGTATGGCAGAACTTTTAGGGCCTTCTTGGCATCCGAATCCGCCTTCCATGAATGGAGCTACACTATGCGGTGTGCCGCAATGGACACAACAGAAGCTTTGGAGGATAACAGAACAGAATCCAAAGCAGCTTCACCAATGTAGTAGGCCGCATCTCTGATATTGGCAATAAGGGACAATTGTTCCGTGGTAGGCTCAGACGTGAAACTCTGTTCAAGTATGTTAGCCAAGTTTCTATGGCTTTAGTCACCCAGGATGTAGCCGTAATCAGTCTGGCTGTGGCTCCTGTAATGAATGTACAAAGATTTAAGACACGTATCTAGTTGTCTATCCGGTAGTTCCTTAAGAGTGGACGCAGTCAGGATAGGAAGGACGGAACTTTTAATTAAAAGTGTGACATGAGCATCCAGCGGAGGTGAAGTTTTCCATTTTGCACAATCAGTTTCGGGTAATGGGTAAAAGGAGCTGAACCTTTTAGGAACTGTAAATGTCTTAGTAGGAGTTTTCCAAGCCTCATTTTTATCTTCTGAGAAGTGATCCTAACACTACCTTTTGCTGCTCGCGTAGAGGATCCTTAGACAGAGGGACTGGTTCAGCATCTTCTAATTGAAGTGAAAATTTAACTGCCCTAATCTATGCAGCCACATGAAATTTGGGATTTACCTCCTCATCCCCTAAAGGGGGATTCTGCATAAGAAATCTCTGCATGATCTGCAGGAACAGATGACTCTTTAGAATCATTTAGTGTTATAGACTGGGAGGTAGGCACAATACGTTTAGTTGCAGTAGGTGTTGGTAGTGCCACTTTGCCCTGTACTAAATGTTAAAATGCAGCAGAGGTAGCAGCCAAACTATGCACCAAGCTAGAGAATGAGTCCAACCATGGAGGAGGGACAGGTGGGGACAGTGGTGCATGTATAAAAAAATTCTTAGTGGTACTGTGTGCGCACGCCAAAAATGGGCATGGCCAATGAAAATTGGAGCGTGATACACATATGACCCCAATAGTGCAGTGCCAGATACACATATGCCTCCAGTAGTGCCAGATAAACATATGCCCACACAGTGCCAGATAAACATACCCCCATAGTGCCAGATATGCCCACAGTGCCAGATACACATATGCCCCCACAGTGCAGATACACATATGCCTCCACATTGCCAGATATGCCCCCACATTGCCAGACACACATATGCCCCAACAGTGCCAGATACAAATATGCCCCCACAGTGCCAGATACACATATGCCCCCACAATGCCAGATATGCCCCCACAGTGCCAGATACAGATATGCCCCCACAGTGCTAGATATGCTCCCATGGTACCAGATACACATATGCCCCCAATTGTGCCAGATATGCCCCCACAGGGCCAGATACACATAAGCCCCCACGGTGCCAGATATGCCCCCACGGTGCCAGGTAAGCCCCCACGGTGCCAGATATGCCACACATTGCCAGATACACATGTCCCCACAGTGCCAGATATGCCCCACATTGCCAGATACACACGTCCCCATGGTGCCAGATATGCCCCCATAGTGCTAGACACACATATGCCTCTATAGTGCCAGATATGCCCCTACAGTGCTAGATATGCCCCCACATTGCCAGATACACAAGCCCTCACAGTGCCAGATCTGCCCCCACAGTGCCAGATATGCCCCCACAGTGCTACATACACATATGCCCCCATAGTGCCAGATATGCCCCCACAGTGCTAGATATGCCCCCACATTGCCAAATACACATGCCCTCACGGTGCCAGATCTACCCCCACAGTGCCAGATATGCCCCCACAGTGCTAGATACACATATGCCCCCATAGTGCCAGATATGCCCCCATAGTGCTAGATATGCCCCCACATTGCCAGATACACATGCCCTCATGGTGCTAGATCTGCCCCCACAGTGCAAGATATGCCCCACATTGCCAGATACACATGCACCCACGGTGCCAGATATGCCCCCACAGTGCCAGATATGCCCCACATTAATAAAAAGTATTAACTGCGCTTAGGAAATTTATATAAAATAGCAGCTCTTAAAAGGGTAATAAAACAATAAATAGATAATTTGAGAGCGCTTGATAATGTAATACCATATGTGTTTGCGCAAAACGTGAAAATAAAAGTATAGTTAAATTAATGTACTGTATACAGCTCTTTTATAGAAATGGTTGTTGTCCATATGAGGAGGGGATTCCTTTTAGTGCCGATTCCAGATGCAGGTACTTTTTAGATTCCTATCTCTCCCTGTCTAAAAGTACCTGTGACACTGACCACACGCGGCTCCTGTCAGCGGCTTCCTCTCAGCGCAGCGGTGTGTTGTAGCTCTGGCGGCTGGTCTCCTCTGTGTGCGGTCCTCCGTCGCCCGTCGGCGGCTGGGAACTTGCTTGCTCACAGTCTCCTCTGCTGTTTTATTGTACGCCTAACGCGTTTCAGGCACAATGCCCTTTGTCTAGGATGCCCCACATTGTCAGATACACATACACCCATGGTGCCAGATATGCCCCCACAGTGCTAGATACACATATGCCCCCACAGTGCCAGATATGCCCAAACAGTGCCAGATATGTCCCCACATTGCCAGATACACATGTCCTCATGGTGCCAGATATGCCACCAGCAGTGCAACTCACCGTTGTTGCTGCCTGGGGCAGGCATTTGCATCTGCTGCTGTTGTGGCGGAGAGGGGAGCGCAGCACACGCCTCTCCTGTATCTATCTTGCCATCAGTCCGGTCCCCTCCCGCGGTGGCGGGGTCCTGTATCTCACTGAGATCTGGCGCCGGTCCGCGAGCCAAACAGAGCTTGCGGCCCGGCAGAAGCGGCTCCTGATTGGCTGCCGGTCCGCGAGCTCTGATTGGCTCACGAACCGGCATTTGTGTACACGCCGCTGCTGCCGCCAGACTTGGAGTGAAGCCAACAGTCCAGTCACCGGACTGACTGGGGGGGGGGGCAGGAGAGGGGTACCGGTGTCTGCAAGGTGCTGCATACCGGCTGGGAGTTTCTTACCGGTACGCCGTACCGCCCCGTACCGCCATACTTGCAGCACTGGTGTTAATGGCTGCTGGAATCCCACGGGGGGAGCCATAGCGGGCTGTACTGTTTGTGGTAGATCCATAGGGGAAGTTACGGGGGGGGGGGGGGTAGCAATACTGTCAGCAATCTTTACCAGTAGAGTAGAAAAAGAAGCCAATGGAGGCTCTTGTACTGGAACTGTGGGGACGTAGGTGCCCCCGTCTACTTTTCTTTTGCTAGACATGACTGTTATAAGTGTACACACACGATATGGTAATGTGAAGAGTGTAACTGGAACAGTATGTGACAAAGAGCCTTAACAAATAAAATGTAATGTGTGACAGAGTAAACCTAAAACACACCAGTATTCAAGAGTTACTGAAGAAAAGAAAAAAGTACAGGGACAGCAAATATACTATACAATGTAGAAAACAGAAAAGTTCAAACAGCAGCAATAGCATAAGTCACATACAATATAGAAATAAAATTTTAACTGCAATGGGCACTTGTATCAACTACACAGCCATGTGGAGAAGGCTGGTAGAATGCAGTGATATATACAACCTGCGATGAGGTGAGGTATAAAGGGGCACACAACCCAACACTCCTGGAAACCTGCAGAGCTTTCAGCTATGGCTGGCCAGTGTCTCTGTCAAGGAGGATGAGGGAGGAGCAGCCCAGGGCGGGAAGACTGCAGTGGAATGGCGCCCTGGGCTGGCAGAGGGGCTGCTGGGGAAGCATTGACCTCCCCTATGCTGATTTCCACCACCGGTTCTCCTGGCTTGTAATAGGTCCCCAGTGCCAGTGTACATTAAGCCCTGGTGATCTAGTGCAGCTGTGGGGGCAGTCAATGGTCTACGCCACAGGTCCATCTCCCGGGACTGGTGGCATAAGGACTGCACAGTGTCCGTGTCCCACAAGTGGGAACCCACCTTACCTGTCCCCCTATGTCTGGTGCAGTCCCTTGGGTGTCCCCTGTGTTTCCTGTGCTAGTAGAACTGAACAAGGGGACCCACCGAAATCACTGACCCACTCATGGTGTCGCGGCCCAGATGGGGTGTAGAAGCATCAACAATGGCATCCCTTGGACTGCCAGGCGCTGAATGCTCATAAAAGAAAAGAAAATTAAAAAACAAAAAGCTTGCACTGCATGCTGTAGCCCCCGTTCAGTTGCGACCAGCCCCTGCTGGCACCGAAAAAAACTGAGTGCATGAGAATGGGGGAGCAGTATGAAGGGAGAGGAGCCCAGTGCATCCTGGGAGGCTCACAAGCTTAGCTGTTCGGTGCCAGTCCTGGTCTTGGACCCCAAAGAAGAAAAACCCTACATATTTAAAAATACTTTTATTAAAAACAAAACACTGACAAAGCCCTATTTCTCAGATTGCTCTTCTAAATCCAGTTGGATTCCCCTTCAATGCTTGCAGGAATTCACTTTTTGCATTTTAGGAAACACAAATAAAAAAATCACATACAGTAGGTCTATGCTTATTGGTCCTTATGCAAAGAACTCAGAAGTGCACTAGTACTGTACTTACATTTTTACTGTGGGGTATTCCATCAATTTGAATAAGATCATGGGTAATCTCTATTGTAGCATACTGCCGGCGGTAAGAATACTGATGCCAGCATCCTGGTAGATTAAATCCCGACAGGGGAGGTAAGAGTATTCCCCCTGCTCCCCTAATCTTAACCCTCCCTTCCCGCAGCCCAACCCTAACCTCCCCCATTAGTGTCTGACCCCTCCTTTGCAGCCTAACCCTACACCCCTGGGCGGTGCTAAACCTAAACTCCCCCACCCTAAACCTAACCCACCCACTATGCTTATGATGTCAGCTGTCGGGATTCCAGCGTCAGTTTTACTGACCCTATTGGGATTCCAGCATTGGCATTCCGACTGCCGGAATCTAACAGCCGGCATCTGGACTCTTGACAGCATCCCACACAAACAGTGTAAGATAAACATTATAATGTACAGTATATTAGGCTTTAACAATAGCTTATGCAAATTGTGTGCTTTATGCAATTTGCAAAGTTTATGGAAAAGATGCATTTTACATAATATACAGAGTTGCAAGGGTATCCGGATGATAGATAGACAGTGTCTAGTTAGACAGTTAATAGATAGCCACCATATGTTAGACAGACATTAGGTCGATAGGCTCAAAAGGTCGGCAGGCTCAAAAGGTCGACATGAAAAAGGTATACAGTAGAAAAGGTTGACAGGGTCAAAAGGTTGACATGAAAATGGTCGACATAAAAAACGTAGACACAGGTTTTTTTTAAATTTTACATGTTTTTGGACTATTTCATACCTTCTCTATCCACGTCGGCATAGAGTTGGTTATAAACCTTGTGGCGAGCCACCGAGCCCGAAGCGTGGTGAGTGAAGCGAGCCCCACAAGGGGATGCATTTCTACAATTGGGGGTCCCAGATGACAAAATAAGCCACACAAACCACAAAAATGCAAAAAAAATGGTGTCTACATTTGTTTGTGTCGACCATCTTCATGTCGACCTTCTGACCCAGCTGACCTTTGTTCATGTCGACATTTTGACCATGTCGACCTAACGTCTGCCTAACATATGGGGGTATATTTACTAAAAATCAGAGTTTGTCCGATTTGTGTTTTTTTTTCAAAGTGGTAACACGGGAATTTACTAAGCACAAATCTCGGCAGTGTTTGGGCTATTCGTAATGGTTTTGACGGCAAAGTTCAGAAATACGAAAGAATAGACCATCGGTCAAACGTGGCTGTTTGTTCACACAACACGGGAATTTACTATTCATTCGGATTTGGGTGTTAGTGTCTGAATGCTCAATTGCGGGTGTATTTTTTGCGATTCGTTAAAAAAAGCAGCAAAAAAATAGACCTGCTTTTTCCTGGCGAGTTTGGATAATCATGCACGGATCAGTGAGATCTGTGCATGGTTATCTATGGGAAAGGGTCTGTTTAGTGTAAAAATTGAAAAAAAAATATTTGCGTGGGGTCCCCCCTCCTAAGCATAACCAGCCTCGGGCTCTTTGAGCCGGTCCTGGTTGTAAAAACACAGGGAAAAAACTGACAGGGGTTCCCCTATATTTAAACAACCAGCACCGGGCTCTGCGCCTGGTCCTGGTGCAAAAATTACGGGGGACAAAAAGCGTAGGGGTCCCCCGTATGTTTTACACCAGCACCGGGCTCCACTAGTCAGAGAGATAATGCCACAGCCGGGGGACACTGTTATACCGGTCCCTGCGGCCCTGGCATTAAATCCCCAACTAGTCACCCCTGGCCGGGGTACCCTGGAGGAGTGGGGACCCCTTAAATCAAGGGGTCCCCCCCTCCAGCCACCCAAGGACCAGGGGTGAAGCCCGAGGCTGTGTCCCCCCCCCCCCCATCCGTCGGCGGTGGATGGGAGGCTGATAGCCTTTTGTGTAAAAATAGAATATTGTTTTTTGTAGCAGAACTACAAGTCCCAGCAAGCCTCCCCCACAAGCTGGTACTTGGTGAACCACAAGTACCAGCATGCAGGGGGAAACGGGCCCGCTGGTACATGTAGTTCTACTACAAAACATACAGTAAATGCACACTTACATACATACTTACCTATGTTGACATGAAGCACTTGGTCCTCTTGTCCAGTAGAATCCCGGGGTACCTGTAAATAAAATTATACTTACAAAGAATCCGGGGTAGATCGGTCCTCTTCTTATACGTTATAATCCACGGACTTGTAAAAATAAAAATATGAAAAACCCGATTCACGCACTGAAAGGGGTCCCATGTTTACACATAGAACCCCTTTCCCCGTCTGGCGGGACCCCCCGTGACTCCTGTCAAAGAGGGCCCCTTCAGCCAATCCGGGAGCGCCACGTCTTGGCACTCTCCTGTTAAGTGGGGCCAACCACAAGCTGGTCATGCTTAGGAAGGGGGACCCCACGCAAATCTTTTTACATTTTTTAACCCATTCTGCACTGCTCACA